>NC_041400.2:190137121-190202121 GCF_900747795.2 Erpetoichthys calabaricus
AAGACACGAGGTATAAACGAACCACACGCCGTGGCGCAATGTTAGGGGCAACAGTTTCAACCATTCTATGATCTGCTTCTCGCAACTGAAAGACGGCACATGGCGGATGTTAGCCGACTTGCTGACCGCAACGTTAGGGGCTTCAACTATGGCGCTGACGCCACATCTCAGTGCCAACACTTTGCAGACTGTACTTAAAAGACACGCCCTCCTCACTGGACAGTTAAAAACACCAATCAAACTAACGATGACATCAAGTATTACCCAATCAAAAGTAGGAAAGGAGGCATCTTCATAAAATGCGTGTGGGATGATTTGCATGAGACGCTGCTTTAAAAAAAAAATGATAAAAAAAAATACGGGAGAAATCCCGTCCAGTATTGATTCAAAACGGGACGTGCAATTTTTATTCTCAAACGCGGCACGATTCCGTATTTTACAGGACGGGTGGCGACCCTACAGTGCCAGGTAACCACCCATACAATCAGATTGTGATTCAGACTAGGAATGCAATGAATGTAATTACCCCGATCTACATACAAGGCGAAAGTCTTGCAACATTCAAAGATGATGGTTTGGGATAAGTACACCATACAACATAAAAGAGCTTATGAAGCCTTGAACCGAAAAAAGCGAGATCTCAGAGATCGTAAAAAAAAAAATAGGAGGTAATGTCGTTTTACTCGCTGTAGATTTTAGTCAAACATTACCAGTTATTCCACGACGGAGACCAGCAGATGAACTCAACGCGTGTTTAAAATCCATGCTTCTCCCACGCTCGGTTATATGTCGCGTGTTCTCGGGTAGGTGCACCAAAAAATGTATACATTTAAGCATGTAATGGGCAAACAAAAAATGAGGTATACCCGAAGGCACTGCATTAGTACTTAATGTAACTTTACTTCTTAAATGTTAATGTTTTACTGTTTAATAATTTATACGCTTCTTATATGTTGTTCAAATTCTTTTATCAAAATACCACTGACAGCGCAATGCACGATAACATGGAGTGAATACACCATACGCATCCGCCCACGGCTGCCCTGCTGTGCGCAGATACGAGTTGATTCTACAATAAAATAAAATAAAGATAAAAAGAGTAAAACAATCATCACCCATAAACCGTGTGTGTGTGTATATATGTGTATATATATATATGTTGATATGTGGATGTGTATATGTATATATATATATATATATATATATATATATATATATATATATGTAGATAAGTATATATATGTGTATATGTATATGTATATATATGTTTATATGTGTGTGTGTGTATTTTATATATATAAAACACAGCAACACTCATAACAATGACAACACAATTACATTGACAATCATGTTACGTTATTTTTAAAATGTTTCCTTTTTTTTTCATAACCTCTTTAACACACTACTTCTCCGCTGCGAAGCGCGGGTATTTTGCTAGTATATATATATATATATACACAAGTCAATGTGTGTATGTATGTATGTTCCAGCATCAGATCCGAGCGGCTGCAGCGATTTTCATGAAACTTGGTTCACATGTTTCTCAATGGTCGACTAAAAATACTGTGGGGTGAAATCAACCCTAACTCACCCCTTCTGGGTAGGGATGGGGGTAATCTTACAGTCTTGTATGCATGTTATCATCCAGTTGAAACTCTGAACGACCACCAGATGGCGAACTAGAGGTGACTGCCAGCATTCTGTTGTTCAGCCCCTGTTGCTTTTGAAATTCAATAGAGTCCTACACGTGCAAATCTGTGTGTCTGTCCGGCCCGGAAGTGAGAAGTAGATTCGGGGTGACGACTCCAGCTCTGAGGATACGCAAGCGAGGCCAGCACACCGGCAAAAGGAAACCTCCGAAGAAAGCCAGTCACTTAGCTGCTAATGCACAAACGATGCAAGCACGTTGGAAACACGAACCCTCTTAGGAGAGAGATGCCCAGAGTAGTTCTGACAATTTCAATACTTTCTAGGATCAGTTTACACAGTTAGTATATAGCAGGCGACTGCCAGCATTCTTTATGTTTGAGCAGCACCGCACCCCTGTTGCTTTTCAAATTGAATAGAGTTGGCCGGTTCCGAGCATCAAGAGGATAATAACATACATATAGGACCGCAAGACAAGCACATTAGTGAGTCTTTATTGTTTGTTAATTTATTTTTAAAGTTGTTTTTTTTATTATGTTTTTCTCAAACAATTAAACAAAAAAATCACTTTATTCTCCTCCCGGGCAACGCTGGGTATTTCAGCTAGTATTATATATTATATATATATATATATATATATATATATATATATTAGTTGTCCCCCACAGCTGCGTCCACGTAGTAGTGAAACAGGACAAACTTTAAAAGTCAATAATAAAAACAAAAAAAAAATCTATCTGACAGTGTTCAACCTAACAGGAGAGCATCCGCCATGTGGGAAGAAAAGCATGTGGCCGTCATATCTCTACCAATCAGCACCTACCCTCTAAAACACAAGTAGCTCTGATCTCTCTCTCAAAAACATCAAAAGTTATTACTCCTTAACAATCTCTAGATGATAATGACTGCTGACCAAACGGGTATCACTAGTAAGATGAGGCGAGGTGCGCTCCAATGAGTGGTGAGAGGCAGACCGACAAATAAATCGGTACTGCAAGCGAACTAAGCGCAAAATCAACCGGAATATTCAAGCAAATTATAGAAAAAACCCGATTTAAATCCATTAAGTAGTTCTCTCATGAAAAGTGAACAAACATATAGACAAACAGACAGACATTGGATTTTATTTATATATATATATATATATATATACATACATACACATAATATATATAGTATGAAAAGGCGCTATATTGCGCCCGACCCGACACAGATTCACACGGAGTCCCATGTAAAATAAAACAAATATTTATTTTTCTTTGTCTGTAGGCTACATCTTCCTTGTACCCACAGACACAACACAGTCCCAAAGCACAGCAGTCAAAGAACCACAAGCAAAACACACTTTCTCTTCCTCCATCACTCCTCCCTGGCAATCTCATCCTCTTCCTCCTGATTCTGGCCACTGAGTGGTGGTCGCTGGCTTCCTTTACTGGGTACTCCCGGGTGTGGTGAGACCAATGCCCAAAAGAGCCCAGCAGCTCCTGCTGCAGAACCCCCTGGCGGCACCTGCGGAACTCAACAGGGCTGCACAGAACTCCAACCCCCATGAAGTCCTGGGGGAGTTCGAGGCACCACTGCAACCCAGGGAGGCTACCATCTAGCGTACGGGGGAGATACTGAGTTTCCCACCCTTTCCCCCCTGGTATATATGGTGAAGGGGCATCCCGGCCAGGCATGGGCCCTGGGCATCTGTCACAATATATTATCAAAAATCAGAAATCTTTATTAATCCCGAAGGAAATTACTTATCTGCAGTGGGCTGGCGCCCTGCCCAGGGTTTGTTTCCTGCCTTGTGCCCTGTGTTGGCTGGGATTGGCTCCAGCAGACCCCCGTGACCCTGTAGTTAGGATATAGCGGGTTGGATAATGGATGGATGAAATTACTTATGTTGCAACTCAACAACAGACAAGGGACATGTTACACTAAGAGCAAGTATAAAGTAATCATGTAAATATAAATAGAGTATAATAAATGTAAGTATCAAACCAGAGTACAGAGTGTTGCACCTTAAGTTAATATTGCACATTCTGAGAACAAATAAGGTTATTCTCATGTGAAGAGAAGACCATTTATTGCACAAGAACAGATCGTATAGTTGCATATTTCAAGTACTTGAAAAATGTACCTGGATATCCAATAAAGATAAAGGGTAATAGCTTAAAGTGTGGGTGAGTGACCGGAAAAGGAGTTCTAGAGTCTGATGGCTGTGGGGAGGAAGGATTTTCTGTGAGGTTCAGTGGAGCACTTGATGCTAGTCAGTCTACTGCTGAAAACGCTCCTCTGTCCAACCACAACATTATGAAGTGGTTGATTAGCGTTTTCAATAATAGACCAAAGCCTAGACAACATTCTCTGATCTGCCACAGTTTCCAAGCTGTCCAGTTTCTCTCCTACCACACCTACTTTGACCCTTCTTGTATATGGCCAGCGAGTTGCTGGACGAGTCTAGCTTATCGCTCACATGCACCCCTAGATACTTGTACTCTTCAACAATCTCCACCTCCATACCCTTAATACAGTAGACAGGGGAGTGGCTGGAGATCGCGATCTTCTTAAATCAACTACCAGTTCTTTAGTTTTACTGGTGTTGATCTGCAGTTGATTCAGCTCACAGCAGTCAACAATATTGTCCACTACCTTCCTGTACTCCATTTCTTCTCCATGTCTGATACAACCAACTATTGCAGAGTCATCAGAGAATTTCTGCAGATGGCAGCCCTTTGTGTTGTAACTAAAATCTGTAGTGTACAGCATGAAGAGGAATGGTGACAGAAATGTCCCTTGTGGAGCACCAGTGCCACACAGCATAGTATCAGACACAGAGTCCTGTAGCTGCACAAAATGTGGCCTTCCCATCAGATAGTCCATGACCCACGAAACTAAGGGAGCATCCACCTGCATTTCTGATAGTTTAATCTCCAGTCTGGCTGGCTGGATGGTTGGTTGTTAAAGGCACATGAGAAATCGAAGAACATAATCCTGAGAGTTCCTCCTGGCTTATCTAGGTGACTGTAGGCATGGTGCAGCAGGTAGGTGATCGCATCTTCAACTCCAATCCTCGCCTGGTAGGCAAACTGGAGAGGGTCCAGTGCTGACTTAACCTGGGGGCAAAGTATTTCCAGGACTAGTCTCTCAAAGACTTTCATAATGTGTGTGGTGAGCGCCATTGGCCTGTAGTCAGAAGGGGCACTAAGATGTGCCTTCTTTGGAACAGGAACTGGACAAGACGTTTTCCATATCACTGGCACTTTTTTAACACTCAGGCTTAAGTTGAAAATCCTAAATTGTCCACCACAGAGTTGTGAGTATATAGATATTTATATATATATATATATATACACACACAGACACACACACACAGAGTAAGTATCTATGCTGCAAGTATTGTTACTAACGTACCAAACAGGACATACAGTACAAAAAGGGAAACTCATATGTGGCAATGCTGCACAGTAACTGAAAAAGAGCAACAGTCTCTGTGCTGACCCCTGAGGGTCACCACCTTTAAAACAATTTAATTCAGAAAAAAGTTTCCTGTTCCAAAACACTTTATGTCTTTCAACCAGATATTAAATCAATTCAAAGGAAGCTGTCAAAATATAAAGTAAACGCCAGGCAGTAAAAGAAGGGTGAGCATCATATGAACCACAGTGACAGAAGAGAGAAAAGAAAAACAATTTCAGACGTCACATATAAAATCTTTAAGGATTTTGAATATTTATTAGAATTGCAAATAGTGGATTTATGGACCCCCCAAGCCACTCCCTGCTCCAAGCCTGTTACATAGTAATTAACTTCCCATCCTTTACATGCCCTAGTCTTTTGATACAATTTTCCTCTTTTATTATATATATATATATATATATATATATATATATATATATATATATATATATTTACTTATGTTGTTTCCAAGGTTAGTGAGGAGTGCTGCCTGCCCATGCGTATTATACCAAAGCCACCTCAGTAACATTAAAAAGGTGCAATAAACGATCGAAGGAAACAGTTGGTTTCTTTACACTTACTTCTCCCAGCAGGCCTTACTGTTATATGAGGAACACACTGATGTGTTAGGGAATATTAGGGCATCCTAGTAGCCATTAAAATTCCAAAATTGCATGGGACCTAAGGTGAATATATAGATTTTCCTGACAACAAAAATTATTCTGACCTTAACAGATACCATATTAAATAGGCAAGCAAAGGCAGGACAGGTTTCTGCTTCACTGGCCAGGGATGGAATGCTGTTGACTGGTGAAAAGCAAGAGCTTGTTTACTGCTGATATGACACTGTTGGCCTGGTGAGAACGAAATGTAAGCTCTGAACCCTGTTATTATTAACAAGGACAAAAGAACAAACACCACAATAAGCAATGTGACAAGTATAGATTTACTGTTGGATATTCACAGAGGATGCCAGTTATGTTGCAGCTATTAAGAAACAAACATTCTGGTCTGGACTGAAGGTGTTTATTTGAAAATGCTATTGGAAAAAATGCCAGAAATATGTTATATGAATAATAATCAAAAAAGCCTGAAATAAAGTTACAGAGAAAATGTATACATATAATGAACTAACACTATTTAAGACAATTAGAAAATAAAATGTAAAATAAGCATTTATAATGAGTAACTTCAATTTGTGAAAATGTGACACATAAGACTTGAACAAGGGAGCAATTTTATTTCATTAAAATATTGCAACAAAAAAAAAACAAAAAAACACTGTGCAATAAATGAGCAGCCACTGGCCACAAAGCAACTTTTCTTGAACAAAAATATTGTGCGACACCTCCTGAAACAAATTAAACTGTGCAAGGAAAAGCTTTACCAATTGTTGACGTACTTGGGAAATGAGACCCGCTGAACAACAAACAAAGCAAAGAAGAACAATTTGGACTTGAGGGTATCTTAAAAAAAGTCTGGATATACGAAGGAAAGTCAAAAATGACCTGCACTTTTGCGTTGGCTGTACAGCTTACCCCACTAACACGTGGAAACACACTACGTCTGTGGTCACAGTGGTAAGGTTTCAATGTTGATCAGGCAGTTTCTCTTAACACGACCACTTCAGACTCCATTTGTACCAAAACAGTACACAGCAAATCCACTTTTTATGGGCTTAAGGTCTACCTTGGGCCAAAATCCATAGAAAGCTTTCTGCGCAATGTGGAATGTTTAACCATGGAACGGGATGCCCATCTGTGACCCATCAGGTTGGCCATCCTCATACCAGGTCCCACAGGGAGCCTCTTGAACCCACCACCACTGATAACGTTTCCAAGGGATGAGCCAAGCAAATGAGGACACCACATAAAGCAAGGAGATGGTGAAACATTGCTCAGTGCTGTTATTAAAAACCAAACAAATCCAAAGAGCTTCCAAAGTGCAGTGAAAAATGTTCAGTAAAAAATAATCCAACAAAAACATCCAAATGTTAGTGGAGGTTCAAATCCAAATAAATAAAGCCATTAAAACGAGTTTAAAATACAGAAGGAAACAGTCTTTAAAAACAGCCATCTCCTCAACTTATCCTAACCAGATCTTGTAGCCAAGGAGACAGCTATCCGACAGGCACCACCATCCTTCTACTGGTCTGGTCCCTGCTGCTACTATGGCTTCAACAAGTCTCCCGAATCCAGACCCAAGACAAAAGGCCATGGTGCTCACAATGGGGCTCCCAATCCAAGCCTTGCCAACACCCGCTGCCTTCCCAGAATTCTGTGGAAAGCCAGCTGCACCACCTGGTCACTCCAGCTCCCTATGTCGCTCAGCTGGAATGATTCTCAACAGCCCCTGAGAAGTGGTCACTCGCTCCGTGGAGGGGTTTTCCTCACAGCCTCCTGGTTCACTCTCTCTTGCACCTGCCCCGGCTCTCTCTCTCTCTCTCTCTCTCTCTCTCTCTCTCTCTCTCTCTGTCTTCCTGCCTGCTTCTCTTTCATTTGTTTAACCTCTTTCATTTCTTTCTCCCCCCCATCAATCCCTTGCACTCTCCTTTTATATGCGGGGGAGCAGTTGCAAGTGCGATTGTCTGATTGCCATCCCTGGGCTGGTAATGTAAAAGACCATCTGCATGTGCCAGCCGGCAAGGCAACTCATGGTCAGCTAAGTGCCTTGCACCAACCCGGAGATGAGCCGTCTTCTCAGCCGATCGCTCGCACCTGCAAAACTTCCCAGAGAGGAGCCCATTCACTATTTATTTATTTAAAATCGGCCACCTTTTTCTGAGTCACGGATCCATATACCACACCATCCACATCCACTACTGATGAGCACTGTGGAGCACAAACAGGAAAAAGGTGTTGCATGACACGACAAAGGCAATCAAAGAAACCAAGTCCCAATACCAAATCCCAAGGCCAAGTCAAAACAAAGCAAAATGGTCAGAATATCCAAATCGATCACGAAGCACAGTAATGATAATCACTCAACCAACTGCCAAGTGACAAGGACACTTGCAAAATGCAAAACTAAAGAAGAATCAGTCAGGAAGAATAAGGAGAGGGCAATCGTCTGTGGCCACCATTTCTTTTCTGGGGAGGTGTCTTGCTGTGGCCTCTCCAGTGCTCCTGTTGTCACTTTCACTGGCACCAAAGCAGGTGAAGTTGAATTCACAATCACTTCTGCTTCTTAACTGCACAGATTGATATCCCTGAAGCTCCACTTATTAGGTGTCAGACCTAATGATCCCATAAATTTTTTTGAGCAGTGTATATATATATATATATATATATATATATATATATATATATATACATATACAGTGCATCCGGAAAGTATTCCCAGCGCATCACTTTCTCCACATTTTGTTATGTTACAGCCTTATTCCAAAATGGATTAAATTCATTTTTTTCCTCAGAATTCTACACACAACACCCCATAATGACAACGTGAAAAAAAGTTTACTTGAGATTTTTGCAAATTTATTAAAAATAAAAAAATGAGAAAGCACATGTACATAAGTATTCACAGCCTTTGCCATGAAGCTCAAACTGAGCTCAGGTGCATCCTGTTTCCCCTGATCATCCTTGAGATGTTTCTGCAGCTTCATTGGAGTCCACCTGTGGTAAATTCAGTTGACTGGACATGATTTGGAAAGGCACACACCTGTCTATAGAAGGTCCCACAGTTGACAGTTCATGTCAGAGCACAAACCAAGCATGAAATCAAAGGAATTGTCTGTAGACCTCCGAGACAGGATTGTCTCGAGGCACAAATCTGGGGAAGGTTACAGAAAAATTTCTGCTGCTTTGAAGGTCCCCAATGAGCACAGTGGCCTCCATCATCCGTAAGTGGAAGAAGTTCAAAACCACCAGGACTCTTCCTAGAGCTGGCCGGCCATCTAAACTGAGCGATCGGGGGAGAAGGGCCTTAGTCAGGGAGGTGACCAAGAACACGATGGTCACTCTGTCAGAGCTCCAGAGGTCCTCTGTGGAGAGAGGAGAACCTTCCAGAAGGACAACATCTCTGCAGCAATCCACCAATCAGGCCTGTATGGTAGAGTGGCCAGACGGAAGCCACTCCTTAGTAAAGGCACATGGCAGCCCGCCTGGAGTTTGCCAAAAGGCACCTGAAGGACTCTCAGACCATCAGAAAGAAAATTCTCTGGTCTGATGAGACAAAGACTGAACTCTTTGGTGTGAATGCCAGGCGTCACGTTTGGAGGAAACCTGGCACCATCCCTACAATGAAGCATGGTGGTGGCAGCATCATGCTGTGGGGATGTTTTTCAGGCGGCAGGGACTGGGAGACTAGTCAGGATAAAGGAAAGATGACTGCAGCAATGTACAGAGACATCCTGGATGAAAACCTGCTCCAGAGCGCTCTTGACCTCAGACTGGGGCGAGGGTTCATCTTTCAGCAGGACAACGACCCTAAGCACACAGCCAAGATATCAAAGGAGTGGCTTCAGGACAACTCTGTGAATGTCCTTGAGTGGCCCAGCCAGAGCCCAGACTTGAATCTGATTGAACATCTCTGGAGAGATCTTAAAATGGCTGTGCACCGACGCTTCCCATCCAACCTGATGGAGCTTGAGAGGTGCTGCAAAGAGGAATGGGCGAAACTGGCCAAGGACAGGTGTGCCAAGCTTGTGGCATCATATTCAAAAAGACTTGAGGCTGGAATTGCTGCCAAAGGGGCATCGATAAAGTATTGAGCAAAGGCTGTGAATACTTATGGACATGGGATTTCTCAGTTTTTTTTATTTTTAATAAATTTGTAAAAACCTCAAGTAAACTTTTTTCACGTTGTCATTATGGGGTGTTGTGTGTAGAATTCTGAGGAAAAAAATGAATTTAATCCATTTTGGAATAAGGCTGTAACATAACAAAATGTGGAAAAAGTGATGCGCTGTGAATACTTTCCGGATGCACTGTATATACATATATATATATATATATATATATATATATATATATATATATACACATACACACTAGGGGGCTCTGCCCCCTGCTTGGTTCGCTCGCCCACCCCTGGGTTTGGTTATCCAGATATACCATTTAAAGAGATTGTTATTTTCATGGGAATTGTTATATACTCTTTCGATTCTATGTTCCATCGCTTGTCCGTGATTATAAATATACACCTGACTGAATTGAAGTTTATTTGAAATTAAACTTGTCGTTGCTTTAATTGTTGCAGGACCTCAGATTCTCATAGCGTATGGTCCATTACTGTTCAGATCTATGTTTTGAGCATTGAATGATGTGAATGCGAAAAAATTATTGTAGGCTCTGATTTTTTTTGCCTTTAGTTTGTGGATTTCATTTTCACCAAACAACAAATCTTTTAATTCTTGCAGATACGCATCTTCATTGGTAGGCAACAATACTTTTCCCTGATGGCAACATGAATTAGACAATCTACAAGTCTCCAACTTAAACTTTAAAGCCTTACAATATCTACATACTTCTGACATATCACTTATGTCCATATATGTGATCTCTTTTTGCTGTTCCATTATTTCACCGAGTAATAATTTCCATTTCTTTCGCTAATGCAATCTTTACTTTCTTTTTTTTTTTTTGATACTTTCAAATTTTACTACTTTCATAATCTCTAACCTGCTCTGTATGTGTATCGCGCCAACGTTTTTGAATGTCTTTATTAAGTCTTTTCTTTCTGACCCCGATTGGACCTATGAGGATTTCAATACCACTTGGTCCGGGCTGATTATTACTTTCCTTATTTTCAGAATTTGCACATAGCTGCTCTTTCTTATTCGCTTAGTCCTTGACGTGCCATCTAGAACGTATAAAATTTTTAATAGCTGGAAGCACATAAAGTGTGTCTGCCAAAAGCATTCCAGCAACTGAGAGGTTGATGTCTGTGATCTTGTTTTAAATTGTAAGTAGGGGGTGATGTGCAAAAATGGCCGTCTCACAGGTCCTGCTTCCAAAGGTTGTAAAGTCTAGTCTTGCGTGACGTCAAACTGTCTTTCCGAGAAGATCACGTCTTGGCCCAAGATTTTTTTTATTATAAGATAAATATGTATACAGTATATGCATACATATATACATACATACTGCTCAAAAAAATATATAAAGTTTAAATTTGTTTTAATTTTTGATCACCATGCTGTCACCCTCTGAGCTGAAACACAAGCATGGATTGTCACGTAAACGTGTCAGAGGACCACTGTAGGAGCCATTTGCTAGTTATTTAAATTATATCAAATGTTTGCTTATATATTAGTGATAGTCTTTGGGAGGTTCTTATAACCCCCATAAGCTGAATTGAATTGGTACATTCTAACTATTTCTTATCTCTCTGACCATAGATTCATCTCAGTTAGTGAGCTGCCTTGCCAAGTATAAGGCATGGAGGGCATTTTTAAACCATGCCTTAATGTACCTAATAGTATGAAATTGAATGTGCTCTATTGAATGTGCAGTGGCGTACGTTTAGAGCGTACTGAAGGCAAAGTAAAGCATCTTCAAGCTTAGAAACAACTGAAGTTTGACAAGAAAAGCTAAGTTTAGAGAAGAGACATTTATTCTACTTGTTTAGCAACTTTTTATCTTTATTCTTGTGTGGACTGATTGCTTTGAATTTTCACTAAATCTTTTAATACAAACTTTTGCACTGAGAGATTTCTTTCGGGCATGTGTTTGACCCATGCTTGACCCTACTTTACTCACCAGCAGCTACAACCACCTTCCATGTTTATCGGAGGTAACCGACACCACCCCGTGGCAAGAGGGGGCATAGTTGCTACCATTCTGGTCTCTTCTGTCACCCACAGCAGCAAGAAGATGCCCCACTGAGGGCAACTGAATCTGCCCCTAATGGCTGGAGGACTATAACAAAATGGATGCCCCAGATAATGGTTTCTCAAATCAGACCTGAGTTGCAAACAGCATGGAGCTCCTAAAGATGACCCCATTGATTGCCATTAAAGACATCACAAAGACTCCTTTTTAGTTTATTTCTGTTTCCTTCTCTATAAGCTATTTGTTTGAATGTATTTACATTTGGATTAAAAGGTGTGACCTGCTGGTACCCCCACCCACTCTTCCTTGATGTCATCAGAGTCCTTCCAATTCCACTTACTTACAATTTTTAATATCATTATATTGTTTATGAGATGCCCATGCTACACCACATAATGCTAGTAGATCAATAAACACATAAATCTAATACATAAAACAGTGCCAGCACGACAAGCCTCAAAGCATGAGGAATAGGTGTAGACACAAAGTAATATGCATAATGCCATCTACTGTCTATTAATCCTGACATCTTCTACAGGTGAAGCAGGACATTATGGAGAAAGCTGGATGTATTTACTCCTCCTCGTGTGTCTCACATTCAAGACTTTCTCTTTCATTGCATCACCAAAACCAAACTGACCAATCACACCAAAGCCAAACTGACCAATCAGATTGCTCCGAGGGACTGGACACACACACACACACACCCCTTAAGTGTTTTATTATACAGCAGATTGCTAAGTTAACTGATTGACTAATCACTGTCAAGGTTTTGCAAAGCACTAAAACTGCTCACTGGCAAAAGCACATTATCCAAGACACCTTGACAAAACATTAATGAGAGAATTGTACCATGAAGCCAACTTGTGAAGGGTTCAAAGTACGTACCGTACGCTTACACACTGCACCAGCTGCATGTCTGCAAAGTTATAATATATTCCGGCAGAACATTAAACTGCATCTGAAATGGCTATAAATGAAAATGTTATGCGGGAGCCTTCCATTGTGTGAAATTCAGATGTGGCTCATATTCATATTTTAGTGGGCTCAACATTGCCTACTATCATATTTTCATTTCAGTGATAATGGGGCTACACGCAATCTGACACATACAGCCAACTAAGAGAATACAAAAAAAGGCCAAGGTAAACTGGGAACAGCAGTAGCATGGCACAGAAAATCAGACAGATACGTATTAAATAATAACTCATATTCACCTTTAACTTGACAAGTTCTTCTAAGTTCTGGATTTTATTTTTGTATTTTCGGAGCCTTTTCAATTCCTCCAGCTCACCGGCACAGCTCTTTGGGGACAGAGACCTTGAGCGCTTCACAGGTGAATCCTGGAGAATAAAACCAGGGCATGCTTGAACAAGTTTGAACAGTGTATTATGAAAAGCATGCAAAATTAAAGTACAAGTAATTGAGAATACTAATAATGAATTATAAAAATCCTGTATAGAATACCAAAGGAATAACAAGTAGAATTACCACGGTGCTACCACTAAAGGTTTCTCTGTGACTTGCTAATGAGTATATTCATTTACATTTACATTGTTTCTTTCACAATAATGATGTCCCATTAGGGAAGACTAAAGGGTTATAGATTCAGAAATGCAAGAAACCTCATTACAAAGGAGGGGAACGAGGCTCGTCTAATTGCTCTATGAGGGTCCAAGGTTACACTTGATAGGACAACTGGAAACAATTGGGAAATGATTTCCCTTTCTTTGAAATACTTAAACACATTGTAAAGCAGAAGGAACAATATGCTACAAGAATATAAATATAACAGGCAGCATTACGGATCATGTTCAAACCAGATGGTCTATAAATGTAATGAAACTTGGAAGTAGGCAGAGTTATGCTCCCAAAACTAGATAATTGTTCATGAAGCAAGTAAAGAAGATCATCAGCAACCATTAAAGGGAAAGGTTTCAGCCACTTTGTAAATGCTTTGCCTTTTATTACTAATTTAGGTAAGTGAATTATAAATCCTCAGAATATAGGCTCAGAACTCCGTGTGTTATAGCCACACTTCTAAAAGGCATTTAATGCATGACACGAACAGCATAAGAATGACACAGAATGTAACCAATGCTCAAATAAAAACCATTTCAAGTGTCACACAAACAGCATAATGTAAAAAATGACCAACAAACACTTAAAGATGCTTTTTATTAAATGATTCATGAGATGCAAGGAAAGGAAGATTGTTGCTTTTATGCAAGACATACAGTGCCTTGTGAAAGTATTCGTCCCCTTCAGTGTTTGTCCTGTTTTGTCACATTACAACCTGGGATTCAAATAGATTTTTGGGAAGTTAGCAGCATTTGATTTATATAACACGCCTACTGCTTTGAAGGTGCAAAATAGTTTTTATTGTGGCTCAAACAATAATTAAGACAAAAAAAAAAAATCCTGAGCGTGCATAAGTATTCGCCCCCTACCATCAGTACTCTGTAGAGCCCCCTTGTGCTGTAATTCCAGTTGCAAGTCTCCTGGTAAATCTCTATTAGCTTAGCACACATCACCACTGGGATTTTCTCCCATTCCTCAAGACCAAACTGCTCCAACTCCTTCACGTCCGATGGTTTGTGCTTGGTGTCTAGCCGTCTTCAATTTATGCCAAAGATTTTCACTTGGATTGAGGCATTAAAAGACATTTCAATGCTTCCCTTTAAACCCCTCCAGTGCCACTTTAGCAGGATGTTTACAAATGTCTAGCAGACTCAAACTGGTTTTCCTCAAGAATTGCCCTGTAGTTAGTGCCATCCACCTTTCCTTCAATCCTGACCAGTTTTCCTGTCCCCACAACGTGCCACCGCCTTGCGTCACAGTGGGAAGAGTGTTCTAAGGGTGATGGGAAGCGTTGGGTTGGCGCCACACATGGCATTTCCCATTGTGGGAGAGCATATGCTCAATTTCTATTCTATTTATGGAGATTGTGATACAAAGCAAGGCGTCCGTGAGCCCCAAACCTCAACACGAACACACTAAGAGTCCTGGGTTCAAATAACAGTGCGTTTATTACACACACTCTTCAAGAAAACTAGCAAAATATAAAATAAAGTTAACATAAGCCCAAGATTCTCTTTTTCTCTCTCGCCACACTACTCACCACTACCTCTCTGCTCTCCTCCAACCGAGTGTTGCCCCACATTCTCACAGCTCCTACTCGCCTGGGTAAGGGAGTGTGATCCCTTTTATTAAGGACCTGGGAGTACTTCCGGTGTCAGGGCCACTGCCCGATGGAAGCACTTCCGGGTCATGTGAAAGTCCATTATAACAGGGAGCTTGTCTCCCTGCAGCGCCCTCTTGTGTCACCCAGTGACCCTAGCAGGGCTACTCTGCCAGACTACATCTCCTGGCATGCCTTGCTGGGCACAGATATCTGGGGCTGCTGCCATCTAGCGTGCTGGAGGAGTAAAAAGCCCCCAGTGACATCTTCCCTTTTCAGTGGGCTGTCCCATCCATCCCTTCTGGTCTTTCCTTCCAGGTCTGATCTCCTTCTCCTCCCCGGCTGGGCTGCCTATCTGACTGTTAGGAGCCTCCTGTCCAGGGTAAGAAGCCATCCCCTCTTCAGGCTGGGATGCCCGTCCAGCCCATGTGGCATCTACAGGATATATGTGTCTATTCAGGGTTTGCATTCTGGTCTGTTACCTTGAAATTCTATCATTATGAAAATATATGTTGTTATTTGACACTAAAGTAATGAACTGGGTTTCATGTGTGTTAAATACAGGGAGATTCACTCAAAGAGGCCCCAAATATTCTGTTGTAACTTCCGTTAGGATGAAGCAATCTGAACCAAAAAAATTACGCTCTATACCTTGACGTACATGTAATTGACTGCATTACATGGAATGTTGGAAATGGTTTCCGCTTTCTGCCAGACACATTTCGACGTGGCGCTCCATGTTCCTGAACATATCAACCAGCATCTCAGGGGGAATAGCAGCAATTTCACATGGGATGTTTTCCTTCAAATCTTCCACAGTGTGAAGCTTGTTCCATTAGACTTTTCCTTTGAGCATACCCCAAAGGAAGAAGTCTGGTGGTGTCAGATCCGGTGACCATGGTGGCCAAAGCCCCTTTGAAATTACCCTGTTTTGCT
Organism: Erpetoichthys calabaricus; assembly: GCF_900747795.2. Taxonomy (NCBI): domain Eukaryota; kingdom Metazoa; phylum Chordata; class Cladistia; order Polypteriformes; family Polypteridae; genus Erpetoichthys; species Erpetoichthys calabaricus. The sequence continues at coordinate 190,153,106 of NC_041400.2, forward strand.
GAAGGACGACTTAATTTCTGCCATGCTCCTTGCCGAAGTGTGACATGTTGCTCCATCTTGCTGGAAGTAACCTTCCATTAACTCACAATCATCCAGTTGATTCTGACTTTGCACCATGAAGACACACTGCTCAATACTGTAAACCACCATCCTGATGAGAAGTCGAGTGACTGAGTGAAGGGGTACGGGCGGTATGCAAGTTGAAAAAGGAGGTTAAAAGTTGCCACTGCTGTCCAGCGCCTACCTCATCACTCCGACACAGGGGCAACCCGGCTTGTTCGAAGCTACATATACTGAGGAGCACATTGCATGTTGTTTCGTTCAGATTGCTTCATCCTGGCGAGAGTTACTACTGAATATTCGGGGCCTCCTTCGAGTGAATCTCCCTGTAGTTTCACACTAGTTATTTTCTTTAAGTTTTAACCAGATCTGTATCTTTATAGGTGCTGATTAAGCATATCATACTTACAGAATATTTCCACAGGCGGTTATTAGTGTCCTCACAGGTGGCGCAGTGGTAGTGCTGCTGCCTTGCAGTAAGGAGACTGTGGAAGATTGTGGGTTCGCTTCTCGGTTCCTCCCTGTGTGGATAGCGCTTTGAGTACTGAGAAAAGCGCTATATAAATGTAATGAATTATTATTATTATTATTATTATTATTATTATTATTATATGAATGTGATGTGACTTACCACATGTCCTGCTTTTGTTAAAGGAGCACCTTGGGAGTTTAAGGACAGGCTGTTAGTGAAAAGTCAATTAATGATCTCTGTAAGCAATAAAGCTGAAAAATGTTTGCAAATTAAGGGCCACCAAAAAGTCACCAGACATGACCTAACTCTTGTTTGGTATGAACTCAGCACTTTGAGATTGATTTACAGCGTGGTGAAGTATGGGGGCAAGATTTTCAAACTGCTACACGTAGAGTGTGCACGGTGTTAACTGAGATTTCAGAACATTAATGTTATCTGAATCTGCATAAATGCTAATAAAGACCCCCTTTTGTTAAATTAAAATATTGAAGCTTATTTTCTTTCAAATCCATGATGGCCAAAACATTCGGTTTTAGTCTCATCTTACCAGAGAACCTTCTTTCACATGTTTGAGAAGTCCACCACATGGGCAAACTCCAAACGTGTTTTCTTATTTTTTTTCTTTAAGCTTTGGCATTTTTTCTGGACACTTTTCTATAAAGCCCCACTCTGTGGTGTATACAGCATAGAGGGGTCCTATGGACAGATAGTCCCGTCTCTGCTGTGGATCTTTACAGTTCCTTCAGTGTTCTCCTTGGTGTCTTTGTAGAATGTCTCTCTATTGCCCAGTCTGTGAGTTGTGGTGGGTGGAATCCTTCTTGTCAGGTTTGTTGTGGTGCAATATTCTTTCCATGTTGTTCCAATTGATTTAATGGAGCTCTGTGGGGTATTTTGTTTTATAACCCAACCCTGAACTCTACATTTCCACAGCTTTGTCTCTGGCCTGGCCAGAGTGCTCCTTGGTCTTCATATTGCTTGCTTAGTGATGCAGCAGACTTGGGGGCTTTCAGAACAGGTTTAGAGATACAGACATCATGTGACACTCAGATTGCACACAAGTGGACCCTAATCATCAATCATGTGACTTCTGAAGTAAATTGGTTGGACCAGATCTTATTTAATGGTTACATAACAATGGGGATGACTACATACAGCATAGACTCACAACTTTTCAGTGTTTACATTTTTTTTTACACGTACACAAAGTATTTTATTTTCATTCCACGTCAACAATTTGGACCATATTGTTTAGTCCATTACATAAAATGCAAATGAAAATCCATTTTAATTCTAGATTGCAATGTGACAAAACAGGACAAACACAGAGGGGGATGAATTCTTTCGCAAGGCACTGTAGTAAGCACATGTCATTTGTCAATCTAAAATGTTTTACAGCTACAGCACAATAGACATTTTATCATTAGAAAAAGTGTAGATTGTTGTATTTCACGTTCGAAGTGGTTAAAAAAACAACGCTCAGGGTGAAACACTTCCCTGCCACACAACCTCTTCCATGGCAAGTAGGTGCTGGACTGGAGTGCCGTCTATCCTTGGGAGTGAAGAATGAAAATCCTGTCCAGTCACTGACAACGAAATGGGCAACCACCTGCATGTTCTTCACTAATCTGCCTACATTGCCATAATGAAAATGTGGCTTGCCAACAGGCTAAAAAACACTTCTTTTTCTTCTGTAAAACCATACAAAAACTTGTGTGGCAGTGAATCAGTGGTGGAGTTGTGTTAAAAACAGCAATACCACAACATCTGGACTGCTGTTGGTTTACTGTTAACAAAGAAAGTATTGGTGACTGAACACTCACTGAGAAATTATTAACAACTCCCATACACCTGTTTATCCATGCAATCATCTAATCAGCCAATCACATGGCAACTGTACAATACAAAAATCATGTAGATGGTTCAGTTCATGTTTACGTCAAACACCAGAATGGGGGGAAAAAATGGGATCTCAGAGATTTTGACCTTGGCATGACTGAACAATATTTTAGTAGAAACAAAAATTGTTTTGCACGTTTGAAGCATATGTCTGGATAGCTGACATGCAGATTATGAGAGTGAGATTTTGTTTTTTCTTTTTGGCATGGGTGTTTTTCACATCTTCTGCCATTGCACAGCATTGGTCACTATTGGCTTCTATTATATCATAAGCTTTTTCTGTGAGCAGCAATATGGTTTCATGCCAGGATAGAGTCCTACAGATGAGATGTTTGCTTTAAGAGTGTTGACAGAGAAGTACATAGAAGGTCAGAAGGAATTGCATTGTGTGTCTGTGGACTTAGAGAACACGTATGACAGGGTGACTAGAGAGGGGTTATAGTACTGAATGAGGACATCGGGAGTAGCAGAGAAGTATGTGAGGGTGGTATAGGATATGTATGAGGACAGTGTGACTGTGGTGAGGTATGTAGAAGGAATTAAAGCCTAGTTCAGGTGACAGTGGGACTACATCAAGGATCGGCTTCGAGCACTTTCCTGTTTGCAACGGTGATGGACAGGATGACAGATGAGGTCAGACAGGAGTCTGTGTGGACTATGAAGTTCACGGATGACATTTTGATTCGTAGTGAGAGTAGACAGCAGGTTGAGACAAACCTGGAGAGGTGGAGGTACGCACTGGAAAGAACGGGAATGAAAGTCATCAGGAGAAAGATGGAGTACATGTGCATGAATGAGAGGGAAGGTGGTGGAAGGGTGTGACTGCAAGGAGCAGAGGTGGTGAAGGTCAACAAATTTAAATACTTGGATTCAACAGTCCAAAGCAACGGAGAGTGAGGCAGAGAGGTGAAGAAGAGAATGCAGGCAGGGTGGACTGGGTGGAGAAGAGTGGCAGGAGTGGTTTGTGATAGAAGAGTAACTACAAGAGTGAAAGAGAAGGTCTATAAAACAGCATGTTGTATGGTTTGGAGACGGTGGCACTGACAAACTGACAGGAGGCAGAGTTGGAAGTAGCAGAGTAGAAGATGTTACGATTTTCGCAGAGGGTAGACAGGATTAGGAATGAGTATATTAGAGGGATGACAGAGGTAAGACAGTTTGGTGACCAAGTGAGAGAGGCTAGATTGAGATGGTCTGGTATTGTGCAGAGTAGAGATGAGGGGTATATCAGGAAAAGAAAGGTGAGGATGGAACCACCAGGCAAGAGAAGAAGAAAAAGGCTGAAGAGGAGGTTTATGGATGTGGTGAGGGAGAAAATGAAGGCGGTTGGCTTGACAGAAAATAATTTAAAAGTCAGGGATAGATGGAGGCGGATGATCCTCTGTGGTGACCCCAAAATAGGAGAAGTCGAAAGAAGAAGAAGATGATCAGAAACATTAATTTTTTTTTCTCTACAAATTACATGGGGTAAGTAACATTTTGGATGTAGTATCCCTTTAAAGGTAATCATTCTTCTTTGTAGAAATCTTATGGGGTTGTGTGTACAGATTATAACAATTGCTGTCATATGTTGTGTCTTGTCTTATTTTCATGCATCTGAGTGAAAGCGTCCTATGTGTTTGTACTTTCCTGCTGTAAACAGATTTCTCTCAGGGATAATAAAGTCTGCCTAACCTAATGTAATATTAGACAGGAATTTAACAGTGAATAGCCCCTTTTTAAGATCATTGTCTTTTCTGAGCTTCTGTATGAAAAACACCATAAAGCATTGCAGACGACATAGTGTGGAAAAACTGCAAATTACCAAAATCTCCACATGCACAAATGAACACAAGGGTTTTCTCATGACTGAAGGAACAGCACAAGTGAGAATGGATCCACACTGGTGAGGAGAAATACATCTAGCTGGCGTGCTGCCACAGTGCTGTCAGTCAGTTGTTTAAGCAGCAGAAAGTTGGGATTTCAGGGGTCTCAGTAGATAACATCTTATGTAAGGAACACTTGCACTTATTAGTTTATTTCTATCCTAATTTTAACATTATACTTCAGTATTTGAGGGGGGCATGGTGACGCTGTTTTAATGCCACTACCTTACAGTAAAGGAGGCCAGGGTTTGTGTCCCGGGTCCTCCATGCGTGGAGTTTCCATGTTGTCCCCATGTCGGTTATGGCTTCCTCTGTGTACTGCAGTTTCCTCCCACAGTCCAAAGACATGCAGGTTAGGTAGACTGGCAATGCTAAATTAGCCCTAGTGTTTGGTTAGGGTATGTGTGTTTATGTGTGTTTGTGTGTGTGTGTATTCGCCCTGTGACGCACTGTGATGTGATGGACCCTGTCCAGTGTTTGTTCCTGCTCTGCACCCCATTGTGGTATAGCGGGTCCACAGCTCATGTCAAAAGGGCCAGTTTTAAATAAATAATCGCAGCACCCGCAGCTTAGAGAGGGGGTGTGGTAAGTGTGACGGATCGGTTCCCGGGGTGATTCGTTGATGCGGCCAATTCTCACTTAAGTGCACAGGTGAGGAGTCTTCCGTATCTGGAATTGTTCCCGGGAGCTGTTGGTTGCCACAGCTGATCCACGTCCCTGTAATATATAGTAGCGTGAGGCGGCCAGCGGGAGAATGAAAAAAAATCAAAGAAAAGATAGACGGAGGTTGCAGAGGAGCAGGAAGCAGTGTGGAGAAAGCTGGTGCGTGACAGGGAGAAAGAGAGAGCGAGCGAGCGAGTGAGCGCTCGCAGGCAGCTGGACAGAGAGCCCTAGCGGGGTCTTTAGCCGACACCAAGGGCAGTGGGTCGTGGTCGCTCCCGCTGAGCATTGCGTGGAGCAGGAGTGACCAGCAGAAGGATGACCAGCCGTGGAAGACAGCGGGAATTGGGAGGCTTGGGTGATGGATTCCCTTACGTGAGCATCCTGGCCATTGGGGAAAAGCCAAGTCTCGGTCTGGAGGGAGCGCAACCGAAGCCAGGGATCGGGAAGCCTCCAGATCAGGAATGGTAAGAAGGTCAGCTGCAGGAAGGTCGACTCTTGTGTTGCGAAGCCCGATGGGAGAAGCAGGGGAGTCACCAGGTAAAAAAAGACACCGGGCTTTGTGTTTCTAAAAGACTGCTTCCAGCCGTTGTTTTCACCTTGTTTTAAAGGATTTATTTATTGTTTTAACCTCCACTATTTTATTTTTTATGGATTTTTGATAGACACTGCACTATTTATTTGGACACTGTTTTGTTGCTTTTAATAAAAGCACTTGACACTCTTACACCATCCCCTATGTTTCATTGTTATGCCTCCCTGCCATGCTCATCGATGACATTACCGACGGTGTCGGGTTCATGGGCTCCCGAAAGCAAGATGGGAGCGTGGAGCAGAACCCGCATCGTCACACGCATGCTAGCTGAGATAGGCTCCAGCCGACACAACTCTGGTCTGAATTATGCAGTTTAGAAAATTACACGACATAAAGTCATTTATGGTTTAGTCTCCTTACATTCCAGAACATATTAATGTTGTCACTTGAGGGTGTACATTGTACTCTTGCTTGGTGGATAAGCTCCAGCACCCCCAGCGGCCCTGTTCAGGTCTAAGCGGGTTAGAAAATGGCCGACTGACTGACCGATTGGCTCAGTATTTGTGTATTATGTTTCCTCATAAATGATCCTATAGCTTGGCTGCCACTTCTGTACTGTAGCTCTGGTTCTAGCCTCCGTCTACTAAGCCCAGGGTTTGTAAATTAATTTGGATTAAAAGGTCTGCAGAATACATATAGGTAAATTAAAATATGCTTTATATATTTGTAACGAGTTTGTTACCTGAGTGCCTATAACATTTACCAATTTGAGCAAAACATCAGAGATTCTTTAATATAATCCTTTCTCTTAATTATCTTTCTAGCTGTTTATTGTTTTAGTTATGTATTTTTTGTATTTATTTATGGTTTATTTTGGAAAGGTACATCTCCTTATTCTGGTTACATGTGAAATACAGAAAGTGCTTATTTTAAATCTGTGGTGGGTTGGCACCCTGCCCGGGATTGGTTCCTGCCTGGTGCCCTGTGTTGGCTGGGATTGGCTCCAGCAGACCCCCGTGACCCGCGGTTTGGAAAATAGATGTATGGACTTATTTTAAATAGAAGTTTTACCGGGTTCTCTTACTGTTAACCCCGGAAAGCCGCAGTTGCTGCCGGTTTTTATCTCTACCCAATATCTTAAATAACAAGTCGATCACTGCTGTTCAACCACTTCTTGCCCAAGCAACATTTTTATGCTTCATTTCAGTTTTGTCACTTGTTAAGATTCCCCGCCCTTGATTGCTTAATTCCGTCTTAAACAGCAGCAGTCAGTGTTTTCAAGGGCTCCTTGTTAGCAATAAGATGCAAATGGCAAAGGAATCCTGCAGTTCTCCAACTAGTCTGTTTCCATTTACACCTGTGTGCATTCATCGTGAACTATCTGGTTTAATAAAATATTCAGAAGGAACCTGAATAGTAAAAATTAAAAGAATTGAGAATTACTCGTCTGTTTTAGGCTTCAAATCGTTTAAAAGAAATCTTTTTAAATTACATAAGAATTGACCTGACATGGCAACACTAACAAGCCATGATATTAAATTATTGCCAAGGACTGCTTTCTAATTAAGTAACTGGTATGGAATAAAAACCTGCAGCCACCGTGGCCCTCCAGGACCACAAATGTTACCCACCTCAGTCTAAAGTATTTACAAATATAAAATTTACCCTGAGGACACTAGGGCCCAGGAGTATCTTCAGTGGGCTTGTGGTAGGTATTTTAGACAAGGTGTTAGAGTTTGGAGAAACGATTGGGCATTGCAGGTAATAAATGGAACTGAGGAATTCTTAACTGTAAACAGCTGGTACATGGTAGTCCGTTCTCTTATTTATTTATTTATTTTTTTACTTTTGTAGAGAGATACATAAATTTGTAAATTTCTTTAAGGCAAATTGTGGCGCCTCACAGTTTCAGACCAAGGAGCTAGCAGCCATAACACATGTGCTTCAGAAGAGGTCATCCACTTGAAGCTAAGTATGTTCAGGCCCGGCCAGCACTTGGATGGGAGACCATCTGGGAAAAGCTTGGGTTGTTGCTGGAAGAGGTGTTGGAGAGACCAGTGGGGGGCACTTACCACATGGTCTGAGTGTGGATCCCAATGCCCCAGTGCAGTGACGGGGACCCTGGGCTGTAAAAATGGTACCATTCTTCGGATGAATTGTGTGGTAATTAAAGATCCCTGGACATCTCTTGAAAAAAGTAGGGTTTATCATGATGACATGGCTAAATTGCCCCCCAGTGGCCTGGTTATTCTGGCCTTTAATCATCCCCTCTCTCTAACTGGTTATCTCTTTCTCTCACCATTTCACCACCTAATAGCTAATATGTTGTGAGCGCACTGGCACAATAATGGCTGCCGTCACGTGATCCAGGTGGATGCTACACATCAGTAGTGGTGGAAGTGGTTCCCTTCTGTCTAAGTGCTTTGGGTAACTAGAAAAATGCAAGTTAAATGTAATTATTTATTTAATGTTTTTAGGTTTGAGATTGACTTGTGTAGACTTCGATTGATTTTTAGGAGGTCCCTTTCCTTCACTCAATTAAGGGTGATGTAGCTGTTTTCCAATTTGATGACCCGGTTACCCGCCGATGTGACAAAATCACAAACATGACACCGCTATATCATCACTGGTGGTTTTAGAAGTCACATCATTAGTTCAATGGAGGCCACCAGTCTGGGGTTTCAATTGATTGTAGTATAAATGCACCTGAATGTGGAAGGGACAACTTGTGGGGAGTCAGTATGGTGGGCTAACCTACACAACAAAGACAAAACAACACAACAAGCAACTCTGTGAAAAGCACAAGTCGGGGGGGATGTTGTCAAGAAATTATCCAAACTACCATATATCACTGTAATAAGTGTATATGTTTAATATGTCACTGTGCTCTGTACAAATATTTTAGAAATCTACTTTTCTTTCTACTCACATGCACAGCTAGTACAAAACCAGATTTAGCACAGGGGCTCATCATTTAGAATCGCAAGGCAAGTATTAGAAGAGAAGACAGGGACAACTGCGAAATGGGCATTGTATACTATTTTTGTGTCAAAGTCAGCATGAAACTGTATCCTCTTTGCCTTGTTTGGAACGACATGATTCACCTAAGTGGGGGCCTGCCCATGAAGAAAGAGTATAAAGCCTTGGAACATTGCCCGGCACACCTTTGAAGCCGACGGACGGATGGGAGATAACGTCATCCATTCCTGAAAATCCTTCCAATGCAGTGACGAAAATGGCAGACTCTACACATCGGGCCCCCACTCCCGAACTGGCTTCTTGTCATGGCTTCCTTCATCTGTTAATGCAGCATAAACTGTCATTAAAGAAAGTTATTTCTCCTATGTGATTTCTTACCGCCGTTATCACTAAGGCACACAGCAGTTACAAAAGAACTCATTCCAACAAGGGAGCTAGCACCCCCTGCTGGATACAATCACGTTAAATCAATCAATAAGAGATGGAAAACAAATGTCACAGCCATAAATCTGCCTGCAGCACTCTACAAAAACTGCATGATCATGCAAGTCTATGAGTGAGGGATTCCACAAAAGGTGTTTCCACACTGCTAGTCTGTTTGCTTTGTTCCAAACGAGGAGACGTTCCATTTCTTTGTTTCAATTTCCAGTTAGTTTGCTTGCTTTTCACACTGTAAACTTTCAAGTGAACTGAATATATCAATAAACATCCCGTGAGTGGGTGGGTCGTGAACTTCTTTCATTGTGCAGAAGTATTTTTCTTTTCCTGGGGAAAAAAATTATGTCGGTGTGCATTTTCCATAAATATTAACTGGAAGACTAATTGAAAGTTGTGTGCTGCTAACTTTACGGCATATGCTAATGTGCTTCAATTTCATGACAGTAGATGTACCAGGTCATTTTTCATTTAACTGTAAGATGTTGAGCATTTATTCTCCAGTAATAATAATAATTCTTTGCATTTATATAGCGCTTTTCTCACTACTCAAAGCGCTCAGCAATTGCAGGTTAAGGGCCTTGCTCAAGGGCCCAAAAGAGCAGAGTCCCTATTGGCATTTACGGGATTCGAACCGGCAACCTTCCGATTGCCAGTGCAAATCCCTAGCCCCTAGCCTATATGAAATCACATGTCCACTGTCTTAACTCTTGTACATATTTGTTATTAACATTTATTTTGGAATGCTTGATTATGTGCGCATTGAGAGGATGTCCCACCTGAAAGCATGTAATTTTAGGACGTTTACAGGGCACTGCTGTTCGTTTCTTGCCATCTTTGCAAGTGTTCTGATTGGCCAGATTACAAGTAAACTTAAATCAAATGCTGTCTAATTGCACGCACAACAGTCTCTGACACTGAATCGGGTGCTTCTCTGATTGAGCCAATAATTGAGTGAATTGTTTTATACAAATGATCCTGCACCTTGGAAGACGATTTATTTATTACAGTATGACAAGGAATCCAAATATAAAGGTGAAGCTACCTAGGAATGGCTTAAAAACAACAACGTTAGGGTTCTGGAGTGGCAAAGTCAAGAGTACAGATCGTGATCCAATTAAGAATTTGTGGCTGGACTTGAAAAAGGATGTTCACCTCACTCAATTGCTAAATAAAAGAAAAAGAAGGGGGGGGGGGGGAATGGCAGTGTGCAGATGTGCAAAGATGACAGGGATAAAGAAAAGAGAGACCTGTGTGCACAAGGCCGTAATGGCTGGCAAAGGTGCACCTACTAAATACTGACTTTGAGGAGGGTGTCTATGCATGCAGTCAATTATTTTGTGTTTCTGTTTGTAAATACTTCAGACACCTTTGCAGATATTGGTATTCTCTAAAGCATTAGAGAGCCTTTTTTTGTTGATCAGTGTCAAAAGTCAAAATTAAATTCATTGTGGTTCAATGTGCAATAACAATAAAATGTGAAAACCTCCAAGGTGAATATTTTTTATAGGCACTGTAGATTGGTGCCGGATGCTACCACTCGTCAAGGTGGATAAAGTAAACTGAAATAAAGAATGAGGAGAAGTAGCTCGACATCTTCTGGTGTTCTCCAAACAGTCCGAAATGCATCAAACTCTCATGACCACAAACTCAGGCCTAAGGTGCTGAAAGGACACTGGAATGTCAAGGGTGAGATACTTTTGTCACATGAACACTGTATGGACCAACTACAACATGTCAGATATAGCATTAGTTCGAGATTTCTATAAATTCTCAGCTATTTCATTGGCAAAAACTCAAGGGAGTATAAGAAGTCATTGAACGTCTGCGGTTACTGCTCAGACATATGTTTTCTGCATAATGAACATTGCTGTCATTAAGTGTAATTTACTACACAAACAAACCTGGCATCCTTGACATCTGTCACACACAGCATCAAATAGTCCAAAAGAATGGCTGGCCAATCCTGCTATAAAACAGGCTGGTGTACGGTGGTCTGGAAAAGTATTCAATCCCCTTGAAAGTCATCAGAATTTTCTGCATAACAGAAGATTTGTACACATATTTATCCATTCAATATTTTTAATGTGAACTCTTTTGCTGTAACAATACATTTCCAAAGTCAAAATAAACCATTTTCGGTAGATATTTAACTTAAGAAAAACTAAAAAGTAAGTGTTTGCATAAGTATTTAAAGCTCTGTGCTATGGAGGCTCCAGTTTGACATAAATGACAAACAGATCACAAACGACACGACACATTTGACAGTCACAATTAAACATAATGAGGTCCCACTTGTGAGTCCTTTCTGTCTCTCTGGATATAAAAAGCCCCCTTTGTAAGGGCCATAATCCTTGTTGGACAACCACTGCAATAATGAAGAAAGAAGAGCATTCTGCTGATGTGAGAAACAAAGTCATTGAAATGCACAAGGCAGAAAAATGGCTACAAGAAAATATCAAAGAGTTTCACTGTCTCATTAAGCACTGCTGGATCCATCAGAAGGTTCATCACAGCACTGAGACTCCTTCAGAAGTAAACATCACAGCGAGTCCTCGACTGGTAAAAGAGGCTACTAAAAATCCAACTGTCTCTCTCAGAAGTCTAAGGTGCAGGGGTCCACAGTTTCCAGAGTTCTCCATAAAACAGGCCCCCGAGGGAGGAGAGGAAGAAAGAAGCCATTCCTTAAGAAGTTCCACATAAAAGCATGTATGGTATTTGTTGGAAAGCATGACAAAGACCCAGTTAAGGTGTTGGAAAAGATTTTATGGTCAGATGAGACCAAAACAGAACATTTTAGCCAGACTTCAAAGAGGTATGTGTGGTGTAAAACTAACATTCCCCATGCCTCAAGAAACACCAAACCGACAGTGAAATATGGTGGTGGCACCATCAGGCTATGGGGATGCTTTTCATGTGCTGGGACTGGGAATCTTATCAGAGTTGTAGGAACAATGGATGGATACAAATACCACACAGTATTGGAGGAGAACTTGGTCCGGTCTGCTATGAACCTATGGCTCGGGAGAAGATTCATCTTTCAATGTCACGACGACCCTCAGCATAAGGCCAAAGCGACACTGGAATGGCTAAGAAACAGAAATGTGAATGCTTAGGAATGGCCAAGTCAAAGCCCTGATCTTAACCCTATGAATCTGTGGTACTATTTGAAAGCTGCTGACCAGAGGAGCCATCCCACCAACCTAGAGGGTCTCTGTCAATTCTGCTAAGAAGAATGGGGAAGAGTCCATCCTGAGCAAAGTGCAGAACTGGGACATACAGTTTACAGTTTATTTTTTGTATAGCCCAAAATCACACAGGAAGTGCCGCAATGGGCTTTAATAGGCCCTGCCTCTTGACAGCCCCCCAGCCTTGACTCTCTAAGAAGACAAGGAAAAACTCCCAAAAAAAACCTAGTAGGGAGAAAATGGAAGAAACCTTGGGAAAGGCAGTTCAAAGAGAGACCCCTTTCCAGGTAGGTTGGGCATGCAGTGGGTGTCAAAAGAAGGGGGTCAATGCAATACAATACAATACAATACACAGAACAGAACAAATCCTCAATAAAAATTTAAAAAATTTCTAGAAGACTTCTACTTAACATACCATCAAGAATGAAGGCTGTTATTGCAGTAAAACGATTCTCAACAAAGTTTTAATGTGTAGAGCTTGAATACTTAAGCAAACACTCACTTTGGAGTTTGTCTTTTATAGTTAAGTATCTACAGAACATGATTTATTTTGACATTGGAAATATATTGTGACAGTGTAAGAGTTCAGAGTACAAATACTGAATGGATAAACGTGTGTGGAAATCTTTTGTCATGAAGAAAATTAAGAAGGGGGATTGAAAACTTTTGCACGCCACTGTAAGTGAAGCGCAACACCTTGTTTAGTGTGTACATTTTATGTAAATTTTGACTGGGTCATATTCTTAAAGACTTGGAATTAACTCTTACAATTGTGTAACATAAGGAATAATAAGACATGGAACTTAATAAAATTTCCCCATGAGTTTAGTGCCTTAAAAGGGTAGAAATATGTTCTGATTTTGTAGATATCACATACGTCCCAAGAAAAAAGGTGAAGGTTTATAAACACTAGAATGTGTAAATGATGGAACGGTGAAGTCTGAAAAGGTATCTTTAACGTAAAATTAATTTTTTTTATACTGTTGCACTTACATGGCTTCTGTGACTGATTGATATGGTGGCATCGAGTTACACATAGCTCACTGCCTCAGATAATGAAAGTTGTGATTTGACTTACTTGTATACATGAGTATAGTAGTAAGGTGATGTACCATTGTTAGCCATCATGGATGCAAGGAGAAGTGAAGCAAAATGACCCCTTTTGTTGGCTAACTGAACAGATTACAATATGCAAGGTTTCAAGGCAACTCAGACTCCTTCTTCAGGCAAGTCGTAATACAGAAACTGGTGTTCCCTCTGTCTATATAGACACAAAGAGAGATCCTACAGTGTGTCCTGGCGAGGGGAGTTGTCAAAGGCTTACCAGACATGCACTGGTGTACCACAAGGACTGGTGCTGGGTCCACTACTTTTCTCTCTGTACACCACCACGCTGGGCTCAATCATCCAGTCCCATGGGTTCTCTTATCAGTGCTATGCCAATGATACACAGCTATACCTGTCGTTACCCCTAGAAGACAATACAGTATCAGCATGTCTTACCGATATCTTAACCTGGATAAAGGACCACCATCTACAGCTCAGCCTAGCAAAAATCATGCTTCTTATGATCCCGGCCAGCCAGTCTGCTCATCTCCGCATCTCTGTACAGCTTGACTCACTGTCGCTAACACCTGCCAAGCCAGTATGCAACCTTGGGGTGGTAACTGATGAGCAGCTATCTTTTTTATGACCACATTTCTACTGTTTCTCGTTCATGCAGGTTCACACTGTACAACTTCTGCAAGATGAGACCCACTTATCTGACAGAGTATGCTGCAGCCCAATTTCTGGTCCAGGCTTTGGTCTTGTCGCGTCAGGACTACTGCAACACACTTCTGGCAAGAGTACCCACATGTGCCACCAAGCCGCTGCAGATGATCCAGAATGCAGCGGCCTTTCTTGTATTTAACCAGCCGAGACGGACACATGTTACTCCTCTCTTCAGGTTGTTACATTAGGTCCCTGTAGCAGCACATATTAAGTTCAAATCCCTGATGCTGGCCTACAGAGTAGTCAGTGGGTCAGCATCTGAGTATATGGAGACATTGGTGAAGTGCTATATGTGTTCGTCCCCACTCAGTCCTGCCAGGGAAGAGCATCTGGTGATGCCACCTCTATGTGGCATTAATTCTCAATCCAGACTCTTTTTGTGTGTAGTTCCGAGTTGGTGGAAAGGGCTGCTCACTTCCATCCATACTGCTGACTCACTCAATGTATTTAAGAAGCGATTGAAGGCCCATCTGTTCTGTGAATATCTGTCTCATTGATAAAGAAGAAAAAACTTTGCGATACTTCATATTCTTGGTTAATTTGTTTAATTGCTTGTATGATTGTAATCTATTCTTGTCAATGTAAGAGTTAATACATCTTTTCACTTGTGACAATCAACTTTTGTTACCCATCCTGCTATACTTATTGAACAAATAGACCCTAACCTAATGTTACTCGATTGTTTACACCTTTTGTAAGTCACTTTCAATAAAAACGTCTGCAAAGCAAATAAATGTAAATGTAGATGTAAACATCATTTGAAAACCTTTAAGTGAGATGACCATTTACATCTCTGTGACTGATCTAGTCGATGTGATAACAGATCCACACTGTAAGGAAAACTCATCAAAAAAATCAAAAGACTTTGCTGGATAGTTATCTTATCAAAAGATCTTGACTATACAGTACATTGTTCTCCTCTCCTGCTACATTAACCTTGGGCTGGATAGGCCTGTACATTTTTGACATTGAAGATGACCCACTTAAAGGTTTTCAAATGCTTTTTCTCACCTTGTGTATACACAAACAAAGGGAACTGTAGTTTTTGTGCTACAACTTGTGAATTTCCCCCTGGGATTAATAAAGTACGTACGTACGTACCTACGTACCTACCTACCTACCTATCTATCTTGCCTGAAGAAGGGGCCTGAGCTTCCTCGAAAGCCTGCATATTGTACTCGGTTCAGTTAGCCAATAAAAGGGGTCATTCTGCTTCATTTCTTATTGTATCCATCCATCCATTATCCAACCCGCTATATCCTAACTACAGGGTCACGGGGGTCTGCTGGAGCCAAACCCAGCCAACAAAGGGCACAAGGCAGGAAACAAACCCTAGGCAGGGCGCCAGCCCAACACACACTTCTTATTGTATACATAAGCTAATTTTTTTCACCCAAAATGTTCTATTGCATGAACCAATGTATATACGCAATACATTAAATGAATAAGAAATAAAATCAGCATCTGTAATACAAAAACAAAAAAGTGTAATATAACAAAGAATAACAATTTATGTTCACAAAGTCAAACATTTAAGGTGCACAATATATGCATATATTACTGGATTCAGAATATATTCAGACCCTTCACTTTTTACATATGAGGGTTGTCTGGGTTCCGCACGGAATTTTATCGTTTGTCGAGTGTCAGCCTGTCGAAACCTGTTCTGCTGTGTAGAGGGATTATTCAAGTGGTTGCATGTTTTTGTGCAGATGTTTTGCTCCCTCTCTTCCTTCAGAATGAACACGAGAAGCAAACGAACTGAGAGTGCGCAGCCGGCGCTGGCGGCGAAGCTCCCGACTCCGTGCATGCGTGACTTTTGAGTGATGATTTTTTACGACTTTTCTGATGGTTTAACAGCTAAAGAGTGCTGCCAAAAACTTTCTCGCATCTTCAAGAAGAGTGCTCCAAAGAAGACGATGGTTTTTAAGTGGTTCCAGCGCTTCAGCACAGGCCACTTCAACTTTGACGATGAAGAATGTGAACCAAAACCACGAAGTTCGACTGATGGCAGAAATGCTGATCGTGTGAAGGAGTTTCTGGAAGAAGATGGTCGTATGACCATCAGGAAAATTGCCCTGGAACTTGGGATGACCCAGTATGCTGTCGACACCATCATTCGACGAGATCTTGGCTTTACAAAGAAATGTGCCCGATGGGTTCCAAGGCTGCTGACTGTGGAACAAAAGCAAGCTCGCGTGGAATGGTGCAAGTTTTTCCTTGACAAGTTCAACAATCTATCTATCTATCTATCTATCTATCTATCTATCTATCTATCTATCTATCTATCTATCTATCTATCTATCTATCTATCTATCTATCTATCTATCTATCTATCTATCTGTGACTTTTGGCTCTTCCCGAAGGTGAAAGAACCCCTACGAGGCCACAACTTCGAAACTCGAGAGGAACTGATTGCAGCTGTCAAAGAACAGCTGGACAACCCTCCCAAAGACAGCCTTTCGCGAGTGTTTTGCGGCGTGGGTCAGAAGAGCCCAAAAGTGCATTGATGTTGGTGGTGAATACTTGGAAAAAGTTTAAAAAGGTTTGAAGTACATGAGAAAAATAGAAAAAAAAATCCTTGGCTACTTATTTCGAGTGATTCTGCGCGGAACCCAGACAACCCTCGTACTTTGTCATTTTCCGGCCTTGTGCTAAAATCCCCCCATCAAGCAACACTCAGTTACCCTGAATGACAAAAATGAAAAAATCATTTTGAAATGTTTGCATATTTCTTAAAAATGAAAAACTGAAATATCCAATTGAAATAAGTGTTTAGACACTTTGCTATGACATTGTAAATTCGGGAGAGGTGTATAGCATTCTATTGATCATCATTAAGAAGTTTCTGCATCATGTTTGGAGTCCACCTGTGGTCAGTTTGTTGGACATTGTTAAGAAAGGCAAACAGCTGTCTACAAAAGGTCCCACAGTTGAACAAAAAAATTAGGCCGTGAGGTCGAAGGACATGCCTGCAGAGCTTAGAGACAGGGCTGTGTCAAGGAACCGATCAGGGAAAGGTTACAAAAACATTTTTGCAGCAGTGAAGATTCCCAAGAACACGGTGGCCCCCATAATTCTTAAATGGAAGAAGCTGGAAACAACCACAGCCCACCTGGCCCAACAAAGAGCAAATGTGGGAGAAGAGCCCTGGGAATAGACGTGAACAAGAAATCAATGTTGATTGTGGGTGAGCTCCACTTAGCCTACAGTACGTTGAGATAGGAGAAAAGCTAAGAAGGACAACTATTACTGCAATATTCTGCTTATCTGGCTTTATGGCAGACGTTTCCTTTCTTTTTAGGCATTTTGGTATGTATTCAGACCATAGAGTGAGCATGTGTGTGTGTGTGTGTATATTTCATATACAGTTAGGTCCATAAATATTTGGACAGAGTCAACGTTTTTCTAATTTTGGTTCTGTACATTACCACAATGAATTTTAAATGAAACATTTAAATGAAATTTCAGCTTTAACTCAGTGGGGTGAACAAAACGATCGCATAAAAATGTAAGGCAACTAAAGCATTTTTTGAACACAATCCCTTCATTTCAGGGGCTCAAAAGTAATTGGACAATTGACTAAAAGGCTATTTCATGGGCAGGTGTGGGCATGTCCGTGGTTAAGTCATTATCAATTAAGCAGATAAAAGGCCTGGAGTTGATTTGAGGTGTGGTGCTTGCATGTGGAAGATTTTGCTGTGAACAGACAACATGCGGTCAAAGGAGCTCTCCATGCAGGTGAAAGAAGCCATCCTTAAGCTGCGAAAACAAAAAAAAACCCATCCAAGAAATTGCTACAATATTACGAGCGGCAAAATCTACAGTTTGGTACATCCTGAGAAAGAAAGCAAGCACTGGTGAACTCACAACGCAAGACCTGGACATCCACGGAAGACAACAGTGGTGGATGATCGCAGAATCATTTCCATGGTGAAGAGAAACTCCTTCACAACAGCCAACCAAGTGAACAACACTCTCCAGGGGGTAGGCGTATCGATATCCAAGTCTACCATAAAGAGAAGACTGCATGAAAGTAAATACAGAGGGTGCACTGCAAGGTGCAAGCCACTCATAAGCCTCAAGAACAGAAAGGCTAGATTGGACTTTGCTAAAGAACATCTAAAAAAGCCAGCACAGTTCTGGAAAAACATTCTGATGGCAAGAAAAAAGTATGGAGAACGCGTGGAACAGCTCATTATCCAAAGCATACACATCATCTGTAAAACACGGTGGAGGCAGTGTGATGGCTTAGGCGTGCATGGCTGCCAGTGGCACTGGGACACTAGTGTTTATTGATGATGTGACACAGGACAGAAGCAGCCGAATGAATTCTGAGGTATTCAGAGACATACTGTCTGCTCAAATCCAGCTAAATGCAGTCAAATTGATTGGGCGGCGTTTCATGATACAGATGGACAATGACTCAAAACATACAGCCAAAGCAACCCAGGAGTTTATTAAATCAAAGAAGTGATCTTAACCCAATTGAGCAGGCATTTCACTTGTTGAAGACTACACGTCAGACAGAAAGGCCCACAAACAAACAGCAACTGAAAGCCGCTGCAGTAAAGGCCTGGCAGAGCATTAAAAAGGAGGAAACCCAGCATCTGGTGATGTCCATGAGTTCAAGACTTCAGGCTGTCATTACCAGCAGAGGGTTTTCAACCAAGTATTAGAAATGAACATTTGATTTCCAGTTATTTAATTTGTCCAATAACTTTTGCGCCCCTGAAATGAAGGGATTGTATTAACAAAATGCTTTAGTTGCCTCACAATTTAATGCAATCGTTTTGTTCACCCCACTGAATTAAAGCTGAAAGTCTGCACTTCAACTGCATCTGAGTTGTTTCATTTAAAATTCATTGTGGTAATGTACAGAACCAAAATGAGAAAAAAGTTGTCTCTGTCCAAATATTTATGGACCTAACTATATGATTTACAGTGCCCTCCAGGGACAAAGGCACATTTTTTTCCTTAATTTTCCTCTCTGCTCCACAGTTGAAAGTTACAAATCAAACAATGCAGACTTTCATTTAAAGGTATTTTGCAGACATTTCAGTCTCACCATGTAGAAATGACAACACATTTTCTATTTGGTCCCCCCATTTCAGGGCACCATAACGTCACAGGTGTTTGTGTTTCCTCATGTGTATTTAATGGCTTCATAAGATACATTGGCCTGCTTCTACCCTTTGGAGTCTGTAGTTGCCATTATTCAACCTGAGGACAAGAGCTGTGCCAATGATGATCAATGAAGCCATTATGAGGCTGGAAATTGGAGTCATCGGTGAAACTTTAGGATGACCAAAATCAACTGTCTAGAATATTATGAGGAAGAAAGAACACAGTGGTGAGCTCAGTAATCACAAAGGGACTGGTGAGCCGAGGAAGACCTCCACTGCTGATGACAAAAGAATCCTCTCTATGGGCAAGAAAAAGACCCAAATATCTGTGTGACAGACCAGAAACAGTCTTCAGGGAGCCAATGTGTGTGTGTCAGAGACGACTATCAGCAGAAGACTTCTTGAATAGAAACACAGAGGCCACACTGCAAGATGCAGACTATTATTTAGCAATAAAAACAGGATGGCCAGATTATAGTTTGTGGAAAGGGACTTCAAAGAGCCTGCAGAATTCTGGGAAAAGGTCTTGTAGACAGACGAGACAAAGATGAACCTCATCAGAGTGATGGCAAGAGCAAAGTGTGGAGACAACAAGAGACTGTCCAAGATCCAAAGCAGACCATCTAATCTGTTAAACATGGCAGTGTCCTGTGGGTGTTATGGCTTTTCCATGTATATCTGCCACAGGTCTTGGTACCCTTCTCTTCACTGATGATGTGAAAGCCGCTGCAGTTAAGGCCTGGCAGAGCATTAAAAAGGAGGAAACCCAGCATCTGGTGATGTCCATGAGTTCAAGACTTCAGGCTGTTATTGCCAGCAAAGGGTTTTCAACCAAGTATTAGAAATGAACATTTTATTTCCAGTTATTTCATTTGTCCAATTACTTTTGAGCCCCTGAAATGAAGGGATTGTGTTCAAAAAATGCTTTAGTTGCCTCACATTTTTATGCAATCGTTTTGTTCACCCCACTGAATTAAAGCTGAAAGTCTGCACTTCAATTGCATCTGAGTTGTTTCATTTAAAATTCATTGTGGTCATGTATAGAACCAAAATTAGAAAAAAAGTTGTCTCTGTCCAAATATTTATGGACCTAACTGCATATATCTCCTTAGGTCTGGATCGCAGTTTGATTATTTGGGTGGTTACCTGTCAGGAAACGCTTGTGGTTGGTTGGCCAGTCGGCAAACATGTGCCATGTCTTCTCAGTTGTGAGAAGCAGGCCTACTGTGGGAACAACGGGCTTAAACTAAATGTATAGGAGTGTTAGGAGGGGAGCTGACAACAAACCCATACAGCTAAACATTTGATTAAATGTTATCATTTCATGATACAAAAATGCCCTTTTTTGGCATGTAACAAAAGTGCCTGGCTCTTATTATAAAAGTTCCCTACTAAACTTACAAATGTGCCCTACAGGTTACAAATATGCACTTTTTAGGTTACAAAAGGCCCTAACATCTATATATCGATCTATCTATCTATCATATACTGCCTTTCCTATCTGTTATATAGTACCTTGTATATCTATCTATCTATCATATAGTGCCTTTTTCTATTATAAAATGCCTTTTCTATTTACTGTATTATATAGCGCCTTTTCTATCTATTAGTCTATCGATCTGTTACATAGTGCTTTTTGCTATTACATAGTAATTTTTCTATCTCTCAATCTAATCTATCCATTATATAGTGCCTTGTCTAACTATTAGTCTATCGATCTGTTATATAGTGCTTTTTGCTATCTATTATATAGTCATTTTTCTATCTCTTAATCTAATCTACCCATTACATAGTATCTTTCTATCTATTAGTCTATCAATCTGTTATATAATGCTTTTTGCTATCTATTATATAGTAATTTTTCTGTTTCTCAATCTAATCTACCCATTACATAGTGCCTTTGTATCTATTAGTCTATCGATCTGTTATATAGTATTTTTTGTATCTATTATATAGTGCCTTCTCTATCTATCTAACCCAAAAAAGGAAAACAAGAAATGGGGAATGCTTGCACAAATGGGTGTAAGATAAACTGTGTTATTTAGGTAAACTAAAGCTGAAATTAAGGAATTTTCCTCAATGCCTCAGCCTTTTAAAGTAACAGAAAGTGAATCCAAATGACGGATGCTTAAGAATATGTGTGGCTAGAATCATGTATCTCATAAAATCGGTAAAACACATATATAGAAATCTAATCACTTTTTTCAGGGCAAGCAAATCAGCCAACACCAGTCTCAGGCCAGTTGATCAGGGCATTATGTAAATACATTGTCATTCATCTATCACTAAACACTTAAAACAAAAGCCTCACGGTAAGATTTCAGTGCACTTCTCGAAAAATTAGACGAAAAGGATGAATAGAGAAGTAAAGTAATAAGTAAGTTTGTATCAGTACCTCAAATGTTCTGCCTCTTTGCAAGGTGCTTCCAGCTTCATTATTGCAAGCTAAAGCGTGAGCGGCTAACTTCACTTCAGCTGTCTTCAGTTTCTCCCTCAGTTGCTCAATGTCTGCCTTCTGCGCAGCAATAAGACTTTCCACCTCTGCCGAAGACACATGATGTACTTCCTGGCAAAAATGAAGAAAATATAACCATGGAGTTAAGCTGGCAACTTTCAATTTCAAGGAAAAAAAAAAAAATCTTCGCTCGAGTACGGGTGAGTATAAAATGAAGGCAGCCTGCTGCCCACTCCATCTCCAATACAGTGGACAGTGGTAAACATCACTCTTTCCGCAGCAAAGATCAATTCTGCGGATTTCATTACGGCGTGCTGTATTTTTCAGCCCAAACATCTAATATCTATACATTACCACCCGCAGACCAGTCAATTAAGGCATCTTTAATAGAGGAAATGGTGCATGAAAGTAGAAGAGCTATCTATCTGGTTTCTAGGTTAGGTGAATTAAATTAACTTAATGACACACAATACTCTCCCATTCTGATGTTGTACTTAATGTAAGGTGTGATGGCCATTGCCTGCTCTTTGTATTGTTTTATTATGACTAACATGTAGGAAACATGCAAGTACCACAAATGATGATAACCTTGACTCACATGTGGGTATACTTTTACAGTTTTAGGCTGTTAAGATGTTATGATTGCAAGTCCATATACTTTGCAGCCTATGTAGCAAGAGTAAATTTGTGCCCATAAGAGCCAAATGATGGAAAAGTCTAAAAGCTGAAGTTTGTGCCACTTTAAATGGGCCTAGCTACAACACTCCTGACAGTGAAGTAAAATGACGAGGCTCTAGTGCATGATCATCTCTATATATCAGGACCTCCATCATACTCAAAAAAATTGCTAATCTGCGGTCTTCAATCTGCTAACTATGCATTCCATAATAGCTTATAATTATTAAAAACTGACAAGCAGGCTTTGCCACCTGTGTTTTTGTGGAGCCAGGTAATGAAAAAACAACAACGCTGTCATCACCTCTCGATTCCTGATTGCATTATCAAAACTGCAGCCGAGTTTGGCATCTGGGTGTGACCTTGTTAACTGCTAGGGTAATTAAGTTTAACCAATTGGGAGAAGGGATGATAAATTATTAGCAAGAAGATTTTGTTCACATTTTATTAAATTGGCCTGTCAAAGGGGTCGGTCAAATTATCTGGGGCCTCATTTATTGGAGGCCAGCCATATTGCCACATCTGTTACAATTATTTATAATTTCAGCAGTTGAAAACCAACTGAGTTAGGCATCCGCCATGTAAAGTAATTTACAAATTATCTGATGAGGGAGTGTTTAGCTTTTCCCTTATTTCTAGCCAGCAGAAAGCCTCACTGTAATTACAGAACACGATTAGGTTCTTTGGGGAACTTATCTTGCACTCATAGCCGTAGTAAGATGCAGCAAGAACATATGGAGGAGCTTGTGCTTGTACTCCCTGAAGCTCGTGACCCGTCTGCTGCTGAGCCCTTGAGCTGAATTTGAATGAGAGTGCCATGGCTAATGTTCTACACATGCACCATTTATGCCACAAAACAAATCTGATCACTGTTAATTATGAAGCAGCTATAATCAGCCTTTCACATCTGTGTAATGTGAAACGCAGTAGGCTGCTTTCCAATAATGCAGGACTACCTTAGGGTCGCTGGTGGAGAGCCATATTGTCTAGGTAGCGGTTACTTAATTTAGAAAGGGTTGAATCAGAGGGGCCTCCATGTATCACAAGGACACAGAACTTTACTTTAAGCGTGTGTACCTTTCTTCGGAATTTTTGACCATGGTGCTTAAAGCATATGGCTGTGGCTCATTAATGAGCTTCAAGACACAGGGCTCTAATTTAATGAAACCACTTGAGCCATTAAAACAGGAAAGTTACTATTAGTTCATTTTCTTTCTCCCTGATTTTTCTCAAGAACCCAGAAACTGTGGGCACGTTGAGGAGAACACAAAAAAAAAAGAGAAAAAATATCAAACCCCAAATTTAATGGAAAAAAAAAAGAAAGAATAACTTAATTCTGTCTGGAATAAAAATTACACTAGCAATTATTTCTTAATAAATAAAAGGTAAAACTCTGTCAAACATGAAAAATAGGGTTAAGATGCTTAAACAACGGAAGATAAAAACATTTTTCAAAAAGTTAAATACTCGTATTCAGAAGAGGAACAGAGTTAATTTTTCACAACATGAATGTATAATATTTACAGTGCCCTGCATAACGACTGGGACAAAGACCCATTTTTACTTGATGTCCCCCTCTACTCCACAGCTTAAAACTAAACATCAAACAATTCAGATATTGTGATGCCTCAGGTGTGTTTCAAGGCTTCATAAGATACCTCGGCTTGCTTCTACTCTTTGGAGTCTGCAGTTGACATTGTTCTACGTGCGGCAAGAGCTGTGCTAATGAAAGTCAAAGAAGCCATTATGAGGCTGACAAACAAGAATACAACCATTCAATATATCGGTTATACCTTAGGGTGACCTAAATCAGTTGTCTGGAATGTCATTGAGATAGCCAAGGAAGGTGGTGGTAGGCCAAGGAAGACCTCCACTGATGATGACAGAAGAATCCTCGCTATGGTCAAGAAAAAGCCCCAAACGCCTGTCTGACAGATAAGAAAGAGTCTCCAGGAGGCCGATGTGTGTATGTGTGTGTCAGAGACAACTCTCAGCAGAAGAAACTGCAAGACCACAAAAACAGGATGGCCAGATTACAGTTTGTGAAAAAGGACTTAAAAAAGCCTTCAGAATTATGGGAAAAGGTCTTGTGGACAGATGAGAGAAAGATGGGCCTGATCAGAGTGATGGCAAGAGCAAAGTGTGGAGACCAAAAGGAACTGCCCAACATCCAAAGCAGACCACCTCATCTGTTAAACATGGCGGTGCTGGGGGTGTTATGGCTTGGGCATGTATGGCTGCCACAGGTCCTGGCACACTTCTCTTCACTGATGATGGAACTGCTGACAACTGTGGCACAATGAGGTGTGCAGAAACATCTGATCTGGTCAAGTTCCAGTAAATGCCTCCAAACTCACTGCTGAGTTTATCAAAGCTAAAAAATGGAAAATTCTTCAATTGCCAAGCCAGTCCACCAATTGAAATGCAATTAAGCCGGCCTTCCATATGCTGAAGAGAAAACTTAAGGGAACAAGCCCCCTGAAACAAGCATGAGCTGAAGATGGCCGCATAGACGCTTGGCAGAGCATCGCCAGAGAAGACCCTCAGAACCTGATGACGTCTATGAATCGCAGACTTCAAGCAGTCATTGTATGTGAGGGATATGTGACAAAGGATTAAATATGGTGGTGACTTTAATAGACCTGTCATTGCTATGTCCCAAACATTATGGTGTCCTGAAATGAGGGGACCATGTATAAGTGCTGAGTTACCGTAATGCATGCAAATCCTCTTAAATGAAAGTACACCCCCAAAATTTGTGGGGGTTATGTTCCTACAGTACCCGCGAATTGTGAAAAACCAAGAATTCTGGATGTCGTTAAAAAAATGCCGGTTTTTATAGTTTAAACCCTAAATATGCCCCAAAACACTTTAATTTAATTTCAGACTCAGCTTAATACATTACCTAAAAATAAAGAATATAAAGGTAAACCTGTATACTGTACTGCTATGTCTCCCGCAGTGCTAGAATGTAAAATACTGATGTTACCGCTATATGTACTGTAATTCATGCAAGCACGTTTTCATTGCCAGAAGCCTTAGACGGTGTGGGGCGTTTCGGCGGCATCTTGGGGCTTTAACCCTTAAACTGCCACATACTTCAGGGTTAACGCATCTCTGGACTCCAAATACTTTTTTACTGCACTTTAAGTAAACGTCACAATTAACAAGAAAAATCCATCCATCCATCTATTATCCAACCCGCTATATCCCAACCACAGGGTCACGGGGGTCTGCTGGAGCCAATCCCAGCCAATAAAGGGCACAAGGCAGGAAACAAACCCCGGGCAGGCACACGCACACACACACCAAGCACACACTAGGGACAATTTAGAATCGCCAATGCACCTAACCTGCACGTCTTTGGACTGTGGGAGGAAAGCGGAGTACCCGGAGGAAACCCACGCAGACACGGGGGGAACATGCAAACTCCACGCAGGGAGGACCCGGGAGGCGAACCCAGGTCCCCAGGTCTCCCAATTGCGAGGCAGCAGCACTACCCACTGTGCCACCGTGCCGCCCATTAACAAAGAAAATGTGAAATTTTAATGCAACACTTTTTTCATGCAAAGAGCATCACAATTACTGCAACACTGATCGTTTTACACACTGCTAATGAACTGTAACAACTATTTAAAAAACTACTGGAACAATATGTATAAAGAGCAACTGATGCCATGGATGAAATCACCGAGCCAACTGCACTCAAGCACACAAAGGTAAACGCTGATGTTGGCAGGCTAATCTAGTGCAGCGGCTCAATCCCAAAGACAGTGAGGCTGCAGTACTGCAGTGTGTCACACTTGGGTCACAGAAACACAGGAGATTGTAGAGACAGGAACTTTATTCAAACACTACAGGTTTCTTTTAGAAGTAAAACGAGCTCAGTATGCAGTTAGTTCTCGATTAAAGAATAGACAAACATTAAAGGGGAGCACAACAAGAGCGGGACCACCAACAGGAGCAGAGGATGTCTAGGGGAGAAGAGATAAACAAAGCAATCAGCCAAAAAGGACAGGTGCTGTTCAGGCTTTCAAGTATGTGGAGTGTCGTGCGAGAAGCATATCACGCGACAGGGCAGCCGCAAGTAAGCCCAGCAAGTAAGGGAGCAACGTGAAAGTAGTCTATCAGCGTTTTTTTAAGAGGGGTTTTTTGAGGAGCGTCCGTGTCTTCTAGGGGTGCGTTCAGCCCCCCTGCTCACAAGGGGTTGGCAGTGGCCATTAGCTGGCTGCTCAATGAATGTACAGCACTGACTGATCAGCTCCCGCGTGTTCGCAAATGGCACTGGGGAACAACTATAGCCGGTTGTGGCAGTTTAAGGGTTAAGAGGAACAAAACGGAAAACACAAGAACACTCAGCTGGAGATGCGTCACAGTCAATCAGCAGCAAGGAGAAATGAATAATGCTGTAGCGGTCCGGTGCCACTAAGATTCACACTGTCGAGAAGACGCCAATTTATTTATTTTTATGGTGGAGATTCCAGGGATGCACCCAGCCTTGACCTGACCCGAACACACTCACAAACAAGAGACAAAAACAAAGCAAACCAATAATCAAACAGCAAATAAAGAATGTAATGAAAACAAATTAAATAAATAAAAACAACGATACCACCCCTGTTCCCTTTACAGCAATTGCACATTAAATACCACAAAGCACAAACAAAACACACACAGTAAATCCTGACAAATGTTCATGAAAAAAACGGATGAAATGTAATGATGAAAATAGATAGCCCAGAGATCCGCACATTGAATGGGAATGTAAAGATAGTCCTACCGCTAGTTCCTGAAATGGCAAAGACGAGTGGACGGGTTCAGGAGCGTTCCTTTCTTTGCAGGATGGCCATGAATCCACTTACAGTCCTCATGTACACAGGCAGAAATTACCAGACGCTAACCACGAAACGATCCAGGACAAAACGAATAAGTACAGGTAACCCAACAGAAGGCAGACAGACAGGAACTTGAAACACAAAAACTTTTTTTTTGCTTTTGGTCACATATACATACATACATACATACACATATATATATATATATATATATATATATATATATATATATATATATATATATATATATATATATATATATATATACTAGCAAAATACCCGCGCTTCGCAGCGGAGAAGTAGTGTGTTAAAGAGGTTATGAAAAAAAAAGGAAACATTTTAAAAATAACGTAACATGATTGTCAATGTAATTGTGTTGTGATTGTTATGAGTGTTGCTGTGTTTTATATATATAAAATACAGACACACACATATAAACATATATATACATATACATATACACATATATATACATATCTACATATATATATATATACTAGCAAAATACCCGCGCTTCGCAGCGGAGAAGTAATGTGTTAAAGAGGTTATGAAAAAAAAAGGAAACATTTTAAAAATAACGTAACATGATTGTCAATGTAATTGTGTTGTCATTGTTATGAGTGTTGCTGTCTTTTATATATATAATATGCACACACACACACATAAACATATATATACATAAACATATATATATACATATCTACATATACACATATCTACATATACATACGTATATACACATCCACATAAACATATATATACATATACAAATTTACATATCTACATATATATATATATACGAGCTGTATATACCCGGCGTTGCCCGGGGCAGAAGTAACGTAATCGGTCAAACACTTACATATATACCAAAGTAAACCTAATCGGTCAAACAGTTACATATATAAAAAAACCGAACCTAATCGGACAAACAGCTTCATATATACAGAAGCGAACCTAATCGGAGAAACAGCTAATCTATATACAAAAGCAAACCTAATCGATCAAACAGCTTCATATATACAGAAGCGAACCTAATTGGTCAAACAGTTATGCATGTGCAGAATGATTTTACAAACATTATGCGTGTTAACAATCATTAAAAAGAAAAGATTGAGGAACTCTTCTTCTATATGTGATGAAGCCACTAATAAGACAGATTTTTTTCAGGACCCAGCTGTTTCATAACTAAACTACTGCCACCCCAAAGTAATGCCTAATAGTGGTTTTTGGGGTAGCTGTGGAATAAAAAGGGTGTTTTTTAGTCAGTAAGAATCTGACACTACCCTTCAGTACGGGCTGAAGGGTGCCTATGTAAGGTTTTACATCCTTCCCGTATGGAAAAAAAAAACATACTAAACTTTTTTTTCATCATTACAGATAATCTCAGTCAAATCGAAGTACGCATTCTCAATTTATTTTTATCTAATTTTTACTTTTTCACAAAGCCATCCCATGCCAATTTGTATGAATAAACTTTTGCTAGAGAGTTAGCAAAAGTTTATTCATGCACATATTTTAATACGGATAATCTATCTCTAATCAAGGTTCTCATTTTCATTCTAATTTAAAATAATAATAGATACTCATTTTTTTCTTCTGTTTTAGAAAAACCAATCTATGCCACCTACGTCTTCGTCAAGTCAGCTTCATCCAGCTTCATCACATATAGAAGAAGAGTTCCTCAATCTTTTCTTTTTAATGATTGTTAACACGCATAATCTTTGTAAAATTATTGTGCACATGCATAACTGTTTGACCAATTAGGTTCGCTTCTGTATATATGAAGCTGTTTCATCGATTAGGTTTGCTTTTGTATTTATGTAACTGTTTGACCAATTAGGTTTGCTTATGTATATAGATTAGCTGTTTGTCCGATTAGGTTCGCTTCTGTATATATGAAGCTGTTTGTCCGATTAGGTTCGGTTTTTTTATATAAGTAAGTGTTTGACCGATTAGGTTTACTTTGGTATATATGTAAGTGTTTGACCGATTAGGTTACTTCTGCCCCGGGCAACGCCGGGTATATACAGCTCGTATATATATATATATATATATATATATATATATATATATATATACACATATACACACATACATGCAGTTTTAATAACACAGAAATCAATATAAAAATTAACATCATTATCATATGAGAATATGAAGTAATATATAAGAAGCACATTTCATATAAATATAAATTATTAAACAGTAAAATCTTCTTCTGTAATTTGCTACCGTGGCAATTTGTGTGTCTGTCCAGGATTTTAAATGACCTGTAGCTCGCAAACCGTTGCACCTATACACTTGAAATGTGGTACACATATAGTACGTCACGTCTACTATCCGCTTTATGGGTGATGATTGTTTTAGTCTTTTTATCTTTATTTTATTTTATTGTAGAATCAACTCCTATCTGCGCACAGCAGGGCAGCCGTGGGCGGATGCGTATGGTGTATTCACTCGATGTTATCGTGCATTGCGCTGTCAGTGGTATTTTGATAAAAGAATTTGAACAACATATAAGAAGCGTATAAATTATTAAACAGTAAAACATTAACATTTAAGAAGTACAGTTACATTAAGTACTACTGCTGTGCCTTCGGGTATACCTCATTTTTTGTTTGCCCATTACATGCTTAAATGTATACATTTTTTGGTGCACCTACCCGAGAACACGCGAGATATAACCGAGCGTGGGAGAAGCATGGATTTTAAACACGCGTTGAGTTGATGTGCTGGTCTCCCTCGTGGAATAACTGGTAATGTTTGACTAAAATGTACAGCGAGTAAAACGACATTAGCTCCTATTTTTTTTTTACGATCTCTGAGATGTTGCTTTTTTCGGTTCAAGGCTTCATAAGCTCTTTTATGTTGTATGGTGTACTTATCCCAAACCATCATCTTTGAATGTTGCAAGACTTTCGCCTTGTATGTAGATCGGGGTAATTACATTCATTGCATTCCTAGTCTGAATCACAATCTGATTGTATGGGTGGTTACCTGGCACTGTAGGGTTGCCACCCGTCCTTTAAAATACGGAATCGTGCCGCGTTTGAGAATGAAAGTGCTTGTCCCGTTTTGAATCAATACTGGACGGGATTTATCCCGTATTTTTTTTATCATTTTTTTTTTAAAGCAGCGTCTCATGCAAATCATCCCACACGCATTTTATGATGATGCCTCCTTTCCTACTTTTGATTGGGTAATACTTGATGTCATCGTTAGTTTGATTGGTGTTTTTAACTGTCCAGTGAGGAGGGCGTGTCTTTTAAGTACAGTCTGCAAAGTGTTGGCAGTGAGATGTGGCGTCAGCGCCATAGTTGAAGCCCCTAACGTTGCGGTCAGCAAGTCGGCTAACATCCGCCATGTGCCGTCTTTCAGTTGCGAGAAGCAGATCATAGAATGGTTGAAACTGTTGCCCCTAACGTTGCGCCACGGCGTGTGGTTCGTTTATACCTCGTGTCTTCTCATTAAATTTTTATCTCGCGAATATGTTATTGCAATCCGCAGCGGGAGCGTTTCTATAAACTTAATTTAAACTTACGTTTTACACCGTGCTTTGTTTCCCTTATGAACATGCTTGTATGCTTAACTCGCTCCGTTCTCAATTGTTTAATTAATTTTTTGCTCTTCGCTGTTTGCGGCTGTTCCTCCATTTCCCCCTACTTCGTTCTTTTATCTCGCGAATATGTTATTGCAATCCTTAACGGGAGCGTTTCAATAAACTGATTGAAAATAGTTTTGCATTTACCTTTTTAGTAAAAGGCGAGCTTTTAAGCCTGAGAAATCACCCCGTAAATGCACACGTTTAATTGGACATGTGTTAATATGTATGGTTACACAGTATTAAAAGACAGTGAACAACGTCAGTTACCTTTCTTCCCGCGTTTGATAAAAGGTGAGCTTTTAAGCCTGAGAAATCACCTCGTAAATGCACACGTTTAATTGCACATGTGTTAATATGTATGCTTACACAGTATTGGGATTAATAAAGTATCTATCTATCTATCTATTAAAAGACAGTCAAAAATTAACGTCATTTACCTTCGTTCCCGCGTGTGACTCGTGCTGTAAATGTCTTCCTTGTTTTTAGTTCACGTGATTACGTAGGAGGCGTGATGACGCGATACGTGACTCCGCCTCCTCCATTACAGTGTATGGACAAAAAATATGTTCCAGTTATGACCATTACGCGTAGAATTTCGAAATGAAACCTGCCTAACTTTTGTAAGTAAGCTGTAAGGAATGAGCCTGCCAAATTTCAGCCTTCCACCTACACGGGAAGTTGAAGAATTAGTGATGAGTGAGTCAGTCAGTCAGTGAGTGAGTGAGTCAGTCAGTCAGTCAGTGAGGGCTTTGCCTTTTATTAGTATAGATATATATACATATACACATCCACATATCAACATATATATATATACACATATATACACACACACACGCTTTATGGGTGATGATTGTTTTACTCTTTTATCTTTATTTTATTTTATTGTAGAATCAACTCCTATCTGCGCACAGCAGGGCAGCCGTGGGCGGATGCGTATGGTGTATTCACTCCATGTTATCGTGCATTGCGCTGTCAGTGGTATTTTGATAAAAGAATTTGAACAACATATAAGAAGAGTATAAATTATTAAACAGTAAAACATTAACATTTAAGAAGTAAAGTTACATTAAGTACTACTGCAGTGCCTTCGGGTATACCTCATTTTTTGTTTGCCCATTACATGCTTAAATGTATACATTTTTTGGTGCACCTACCCGAGAACACGCGACATATAACCGAGCGTGGGAGAAGCATGGATTTTAAACACGCGTTGAGTTCATCTGCTGGTCTCCCTCGTGGAATAACTGGTAATGTTTGACTAAAATGTACAGCGAGTAAAACGACATTACCTCCTATTTTTTTTTTTACGATCTCTGAGATCTTGCTTTTTTCGGTTCAAGGCTTCATAAGCTCTTTTATGTTGTATGGTGTACTTATCCCAAACCATCATCTTTGAATGTTGCAAGACTTTCGCCTTGTATGTAGATCGGGGTAATTACATTCATTGCATTCCTAGTCTGAATCACAATCTGATTGTATGGGTGGTTACCTGGCACTGTAGGGTTGCCACCCGTCCTTTAAAATACGGAATCGTGCCGCGTTTGAGAATGAAAGTGCTTGTCCCGTTTTGAATCAATACTGGACGGGATTTATCCCGTATTTTTTTTATCATTTTTTTTTTAAAGCAGCGTCTCATGCAAATCATCCCACACGCATTTTATGATGATGCCTCCTTTCCTACTTTTGATTGGGTAATACTTGATGTCATCGTTAGTTTGATTGGTGTTTTTAACTGTCCAGTGAGGAGGGCGTGTCTTTTAAGTACAGTCTGCAAAGTGTTGGCAGTGAGATGTGGCGTCAGCGCCATAGTTGAAGCCCCTAACGTTGCGGTCAGCAAGTCGGCTAACATCCGCCATGTGCCGTCTTTCAGTTGCGAGAAGCAGATCATAGAATGGTTGAAACTGTTGCCCCTAACGTTGCGCCACGGCGTGTGGTTCGTTTATACCTCGTGTCTTCTCATTAAATTTTTATCTCGCGAATATGTTATTGCAATCCGCAGCGGGAGCGTTTCTATAAACTTAATTTAAACTTACGTTTTACACCGTGCTTTGTTTCCCTTATGAACATGCTTGTATGCTTAACTCGCTCCGTTCTCAATTGTTTAATTAATTTTTTGCTCTTCGCTGTTTGCGGCTGTTCCTCCATTTCCCCCTACTTCGTTCTTTTATCTCGCGAATATGTTATTGCAATCCTTAACGGGAGCGTTTCAATAAACTGATTGAAAATAGTTTTGCATTTACCTTTTTAGTAAAAGGCGAGCTTTTAAGCCTCAGAAATCACCCCGTAAATGCACACGTTTAATTGCACATGTGTTAATATGTATGCTTACACAGTATTAAAAGACAGTCAAAAATTAACGTCATTTACCTTCGTTCCCGCATGTGACTCGTGCTGTAAATGTCTTCCTTGTTTTTAGTTCACGTGATTACGTAGGAGGCGTGATGACGCGATACGTGACTCCGCCTCCTCCATTACAGTGTATGGACAAAAAATATGTT
Source organism: Erpetoichthys calabaricus (assembly GCF_900747795.2). Lineage (NCBI taxonomy): Eukaryota > Metazoa > Chordata > Cladistia > Polypteriformes > Polypteridae > Erpetoichthys > Erpetoichthys calabaricus. The sequence continues at coordinate 190,186,162 of NC_041400.2, forward strand.
CCAGTTATGACCATTACGCTTTGAATTTCGAAATGAAACCTGCCTAACTTTTGTAAGTAAGCTGTAAGGAATGAGCCTGCCAAATTTCAGCCTTCCACCTACACGGGAAGTTGGAGAATTAGTGATGAGTGAGTCAGTCAGTGAGTGAGTGAGTCAGTCAGTGAGGGCTTTGCCTTTAATTATTATAGATACATATACATACATATATATATATATATACATACTAGCAAAATACCCGCGCTTCGCAGCAGAGAAGTACTGTGTTAAAGAGGTTATGAAAAAAAAAGGAAACATTTTAAAAATAACGTAACATGATTGTCAATGTAATTGTGTTGTCATTGTTATAAGTGTTGCTGTCTGTTATATATATATATATATATATATATATATATATATATATATATATATATATATATATATATATATACTAGCAAAATACCCGCGCTTCGCAGCAGAGAAGTACTGTGTTAAAGAGGTTATGAAAAAAAAAAGGAAACATTTTAAAAATAACGTAACATGATTGTCAATGTAATTGTGTTGTCATTGTTATGAGTGTTGCTGTGTTTTATATATATAAAATACACACACACACATATAAACATATATATACATATACATATACACATATATATACATATCTACATTATATATATATATATATATATATATATATATATATATATATATATACATATACACATCCACATATCAACATATATATATACACATATATACACACACACACGCTTTATGGGTGATGATTGTTTTAGTCTTTTTATCTTTATTTTATTTTATTGTAGAATCAACTCCTATCTGCGCACAGCAGGGCAGCCGTGGGCGGATGCGTATGGTGTATTCACTCCATGTTATCGTGCATTGCGCTGTCAGTGGTATTTTGATAAAAGAATTTGAACAACATATAAGAAGCGTATAAATTATTAAACAGTAAAACATTAACATTTAAGAAGTAAAGTTACATTAAGTACTACTGCTGTGCCTTCGGGTATACCTCATTTTTTGTTTGCCCATTACATGCTTAAATGTATACATTTTTTGGTGCACCTACCCGAGAACACGCGACATATAACCGAGCGTGGGAGAAGCATGGATTTTAAACACGCGTTGAGTTCATCTGCTGGTCTCCCTCGTGGAATAACTGGTAATGTTTGACTAAAATGTACAGCGAGTAAAACGACATTACCTCCTATTTTTTTTTTACGATCTCTGAGATCTTGCTTTTTTCGGTTCAAGGCTTCATAAGCTCTTTTATGTTGTATGGTGTACTTATCCCAAACCATCATCTTTGAATGTTGCAAGACTTTCGCCTTGTATGTAGATCGGGGTAATTACATTCATTGCATTCCTAGTCTGAATCACAATGTGATTGTATGGGTGCTTACCTGCCACTGTAGGGTTGCCACCCGTCCTTTAAAATACGGAATCGTGCCGCGTTTGAGAATGAAATTGCGCGTCCCGTTTTGAATCAATACTGGACGTGATTTATCCCGTATTTTTTTTATCATTTTTTTTTTTAAAGCAGCGTCTCATGCAAATCATCCCACACGCATTTTATGAAGATGCCTCCTTTCCTACTTTTGATTGGGTAATACTTGATGTCATCGTTAGTTTGATTGGTGTTTTTAACTGTCCAGTGAGGAGGGCGTGTCTTTTAAGTACAGTCTGCAAAGTGTTGGCACTGAGATGTGGCGTCAGCGCCATAGTTGAAGCCCCTAACGTTGCGGTCAGCAAGTTGGCTAACATCCGCCATGTGCCGTCTTTCAGTTGCGAGAAGCAGATCATAGAATGGTTGAAACTGTTGCCCCTAACGTTGCGCCACGGCGTGTGGTTCGTTTATACCTCGTGTCTTCTCATTAAACTTTTATCTCGCGAATATGTTATTGCAATCCGCAGCGGGAGCGTTTCTATAAACTTAATTGAAACTTACGTTTTACACCGTGCTTTGTTTCCCTTATGAACATGCTTGTATGCTTAACTCGCTCCGTTCTCAATTGTTTAATTAATTTTTTGCTCTTCGCTGTTTGCGGCTGTTCCTCCATTTCCCCCTACTTCGTTCTTTTATCTCGCGAATATGTTATTGCAATCCTTAACGGGAGCGTTTCAATAAACTGATTGAAAATAGTTTTGCATTTACCTTTTTAGTAAAAGGCGAGCTTTTAAGCCTGAGAAATCACCCCGTAAATGCACACGTTTAATTGGACATGTGTTAATATGTATGGTTACACAGTATTAAAAGACAGTGAACAACGTCAGTTACCTTTCTTCCCGCGTTTGATAAAAGGTGAGCTTTTAAGCCTGAGAAATCACCTCGTAAATGCACACGTTTAATTGCACATGTGTTAATATGTATGCTTACACAGTATTGGGATTAATAAAGTATCTATCTATCTATCTATTAAAAGACAGTCAAAAATTAACGTCATTTACCTTCGTTCCCGCGTGTGACTCGTGCTGTAAATGTCTTCCTTGTTTTTAGTTCACGTGATTACGTAGGAGGCGTGATGACGCGATACGTGACTCCGCCTCCTCCATTACAGTGTATGGACAAAAAATATGTTCCAGTTATGACCATTACGCGTAGAATTTCGAAATGAAACCTGCCTAACTTTTGTAAGTAAGCTGTAAGGAATGAGCCTGCCAAATTTCAGCCTTCCACCTACACGGGAAGTTGAAGAATTAGTGATGAGTGAGTCAGTCAGTCAGTGAGTGAGTGAGTCAGTCAGTCAGTCAGTGAGGGCTTTGCCTTTTATTAGTATAGATATATATACATATACACATCCACATATCAACATATATATATATACACATATATACACACACACACACGCTTTATGGGTGATGATTGTTTTACTCTTTTTATCTTTATTTTATTTTATTGTAGAATCAACTCCTATCTGCGCACAGCAGGGCAGCCGTGGGCGGATGCGTATGGTGTATTCACTCCATGTTATCGTGCATTGCGCTGTCAGTGGTATTTTGATAAAAGAATTTGAACAACACATAAGAAGAGTATAAATTATTAAACAGTAAAACATTAACATTTAAGAAGTAAAGTTACATTAAGTACTACTGCAGTGCCTTCGGGTATACCTCATTTTTTGTTTGCCCATTACATGCTTAAATGTATACATTTTTTGGTGCACCTACCCGAGAACACGCGACATATAACCGAGCGTGGGAGAAGCATGGATTTTAAACACGCGTTGAGTTCATCTGCTGGTCTCCCTCGTGGAATAACTGGTAATGTTTGACTAAAATGTACAGCGAGTAAAACGACATTACCTCCTATTTTTTTTTTTACGATCTCTGAGATCTTGCTTTTTTCGGTTCAAGGCTTCATAAGCTCTTTTATGTTGTATGGTGTACTTATCCCAAACCATCATCTTTGAATGTTGCAAGACTTTCGCCTTGTATGTAGATCGGGGTAATTACATTCATTGCATTCCTAGTCTGAATCACAATCTGATTGTATGGGTGGTTACCTGGCACTGTAGGGTTGCCACCCGTCCTTTAAAATACGGAATCGTGCCGCGTTTGAGAATGAAAGTGCTTGTCCCGTTTTGAATCAATACTGGACGGGATTTATCCCGTATTTTTTTTATCATTTTTTTTTTAAAGCAGCGTCTCATGCAAATCATCCCACACGCATTTTATGAAGATGCCTCCTTTCCTACTTTTGATTGGGTAATACTTGATGTCATCGTTAGTTTGATTGGTGTTTTTAACTGTCCAGTGAGGAGGGCGTGTCTTTTAAGTACAGTCTGCAAAGTGTTGGCAGTGAGATGTGGAGTCAGCGCCATAGTTGAAGCCCCTAACGTTGCGGTCAGAAAGTCGGCTAACATCCGCCATGTGCCGTCTTTCAGTTGCGAGAAGCAGATCATAGAATGGTTGAAACTGTTGCCCCTAACGTTGCGCCACGGCGTGTGGTTCGTTTATACCTCGTGTCTTCTCATTAAACTTTTATCTCGCGAATATGTTATTGCAATCCGCAGCGGGAGCGTTTCTATAAACTTAATTTAAACTTACGTTTTACACCGTGCTTTGTTTCCCTTATGAACATGCTTGTATGCTTAACTCGCTCCGTTCTCAATTGTTTAATTAATTTTTTGCTCTTCGCTGTTTGCGGCTGTTCCTCCATTTCCCCCTACTTCGTTCTTTTATCTCGCGAATATGTTATTGCAATCCTTAACGGGAGCATTTCAATAAACTGATTGAAAATAGTTTTGCATTTACCTTTTTAGTAAAAGGCGAGCTTTTAAGCCTGAGAAATCACCCCGTAAATGCACACGTTTAATTGGACATGTGTTAATATGTATGGTTACACAGTATTAAAAGACAGTGAACAACGTCAGTTACCTTTCTTCCCGCGTTTGATAAAAGGTGAGCTTTTAAGCCTGAGAAATCACCCCGTAAATGCACACGTTTAATTGCACATGTGTTAATATGTATGGTTACACAGTATTAAAAGACAGTGAACAACGTCAGTTACCTTTCTTCCCGCGTTTGATAAAAGGTGAGCTTTTAAGCCTGAGAAATCACCCCGTAAATGCACACGTTTAATTGCACATGTGTTAATATGTATGCTTACACAGTATTAAAAGACAGTCAAAAATTAACGGCATTTACCTTCGTTCCCGCGTGTGACTCGTGCTGTAAATGTCTTCCTTGTTTTTAGTTCACGTGATTACGTAGGAGGCGTGATGACGCGATACGTGACTCCGCCTCCTCCATTACAGTGTATGGACAAAAAATATGTTCCAGTTATGACCATTACGCTTTGAATTTCGAAATGAAACCTGCCTAACTTTTGTAAGTAAGCTGTAAGGAATGAGCCTGCCAAATTTCAGCCTTCCACCTACACGGGAAGTTGGAGAATTAGTGATGAGTGAGTCAGTCAGTGAGTGAGTGAGTCAGTCAGTGAGGGCTTTGCCTTTTATTATTATAGATACATATACATACATATATATATATATACATACTAGCAAAATACCCGCGCTTCGCAGCAGAGAAGTACTGTGTTAAAGAGGTTATGAAAAAAAAAGGAAACATTTTAAAAATAACGTAACATGATTGACAATGTAATTGTGTTGTCATTGTTATAAGTGTTGCTGTCTTTTATATATATATATATATATATATATATATATATATATATATATATATATATACTAGCAAAATACCCGCGCTTCGCAGCAGAGAAGTACTGTGTTAAAGAGGTTATGAAAAAAAAGGAAACATTTTAAAAATAACGTAACATGATTGTCAATGTAATTGTGTTGTCATTGTTATGAGTGTTGCTGTGTTTTATATATATAAAATACACACACACACATATAAACATATATATACATATACATATACACATATATATACATATCTACATATATATATATATATATATATATATATACATATACACATCCACATATCAACATATATATATACACATATATACACACACACACACGCTTTATGGGTGATGATTGTTTTAGTCTTTTTATCTTTATTTTATTTTATTGTAGAATCAACTCCTATCTGCGCACAGCAGGGCAGCCGTGGGCGGATGCGTATGGTGTATTCACTCCATGTTATCGTGCATTGTGCTGTCAGTGGTATTTTGATAAAAGAATTTGAACAACATATAAGAAGCGTATAAATTATTAAACAGTAAAACATTAACATTTAAGAAGTAAAGTTACATTAAGTACTACTGCAGTGCCTTCGGGTATACCTCATTTTTTGTTTGTCCATTACATGCTTAAATGTATACATTTTTTGGTGCACCTACCCGAGAACACGCGACATATAACCGAGCGTGGGAGAAGCATGGATTTTAAACACGCATTGAGTTCATCTGCTGGTCTCCCTCGTGGAATAACTGGTAATGTTTGACTAAAATCTACAGCGAGTAAAACGACATTACCTCCTATTTTTTTTTTTTACGATCTCTGAGATCTTGCTTTTTTCGGTTCAAGGCTTCATAAGCTCTTTTATGTTGTATGGTGTACTTATCCCAAACCATCATCTTTGAATGTTGCAAGACTTTCGCCTTGTATGTAGATCGGGGTAATTACATTCATTGCATTCCTAGTCTGAATCACAATGTGATTGTATGGGTGCTTACCTGCCACTGTAGGGTTGCCACCCGTCCTTTAAAATACGGAATCGTGCCGCGTTTGAGAATGAAATTGCGCGTCCCGTTTTGAATCAATACTGGACGTGATTTATCCCGTATTTTTTTTATCATTTTTTTTTTAAAGCAGCGTCTCATGCAAATCATCCCACACGCATTTTATGAAGATGCCTCCTTTCCTACTTTTGATTGGGTAATACTTGATGTCATCGTTAGTTTGATTGGTGTTTTTAACTGTCCAGTGAGGAGGGCGTGTCTTTTAAGTACAGTCTGCAAAGTGTTGGCACTGAGATGTGGCGTCAGCGCCATAGTTGAAGCCCCTAACGTTGCGGTCAGCAAGTCGGCTAACATCCGCCATGTGCCGTCTTTCAGTTGCGAGAAGCAGATCATAGAATGGTTGAAACTGTTGCCCCTAACGTTGCGCCACGGCGTGTGGTTCGTTTATACCTCGTGTCTTCTCATTAAACTTTTATCTCGCGAATATGTTATTGCAATCCGCAGCGGGAGCGTTTCTATAAACTTAATTGAAACTTACGTTTTACACCGTGCTTTGTTTCCCTTATGAACATGCTTGTATGCTTAACTCGCTCCGTTCTCAATTGTTTAATTAATTTTTTGCTCTTCGCTGTTTGCGGCTGTTCCTCCATTTCCCCCTACTTCGTTCTTTTATCTCGCGAATATGTTATTGCAATCCTTAACGGGAGCGTTTCAATAAACTGATTGAAAATAGTTTTGCATTTACCTTTTTAGTAAAAGGCGAGCTTTTAAGCCTGAGAAATCACCCCGTAAATGCACACGTTTAATTGGACATGTGTTAATATGTATGGTTACACAGTATTAAAAGACAGTGAACAACGTCAGTTACCTTTCTTCCCGCGTTTGATAAAAGGTGAGCTTTTAAGCCTGAGAAATCACCCCGTAAATGCACACGTTTAATTGCACATGTGTTAATATGTATGCTTACACAGTATTAAAAGACAGTCAAAAATTAACGGCATTTACCTTCGTTCCCGCGTGTGACTCGTGCTGTAAATGTCTTCCTTGTTTTTAGTTCACGTGATTACGTAGGAGGCGTGATGACGCGATACGTGACTCCGCCTCCTCCATTACAGTGTATGGACAAAAAATATGTTCCAGTTATGACCATTAAGCTTTGAATTTCGAAATGAAACCTGCCTAACTTTTGTAAGTAAGCTGTAAGGAATGAGCCTGCCAAATTTCAGCCTTCCACCTACACGGGAAGTTGGAGAATTAGTGATGAGTGAGTCAGTGAGTCAGTCACTCAGTCAGTGAGGGCTTTGCCTTTTATTATTATAGATATATACATATATATATATATACATGATATATATAAATATAAATATATATATATATATATATATATATATATATATATATATACTAATTAATAAAAGGCAAAGCCCTCACTGACTAACTGACTGACTGACTCACTCACTCACTCATCACTAATTCTCCAACTTCCCGTGTAGGTGGAAGGCTGAAATTTGGCAGGCTCATTCCTTACAGCTTACTTACAAAAGTTAGGCAGGTTTCATTTCGAAATTCTACGTGTATAGGTCATAACTGGAACCTGTTTTTTGTCCATATACTCTAATGGAGGAGGCGGAGTCACGTATCGCGTCATCACGCCTCCTACGTAATCACTTGAACTAAAAACAAGGAAGAGATTTACAGCACGAGTCAAACGCGGGAACGAAGGTAAATGACGTTAATTTTTGAGTGTCTTTTAATACTGTGTAAGCATACATATTAACACATGTGCAATTAAACGTGTGCATTTACGGGGTGATTTCTCAGGCTTAAAAGCTCGCCTTTTATCAAACGCGGGAACAAAGGTAAATGACGTTAATTTTTGAGTGTCTTTTAATACTGTGTAAGCATATATATTAACACATGTGCAATTAAACGTGTGCATTTACGGGTGATTTCTCAGGCTTAAAAGCTCGCCTTTTATTAAAAAGGTAAATGCTAACTGTTTTCATTCTGAAGGGCACAAACCACGTTGGATTTTCTAATGATAGTTGATTAGTAAGGTCTATTAAGGGATACTTACAGAATGATTAGTAATGCCTGTGAATGCCGATGCAAGTAGGAGAATGGGCGTGAACTAAAGAATGATTAGTAACTTGTACAGTAAATGTCTCTAAAGTCTGTCTATTAAAAAGTTATTATATCTTTCAATCCTGTGTATTGATTAAACTAAGAACCTAACAAGATCACTACATGGTGTCAGAAGTGGCGGATTGGAAGAGGAATCTGAAGAAGAGGTTCAGCTTTTGAACGAGTCGTGTGTCTGTGAGTAACCCGAAAACGTGATCAGAAAGCGCTAAGACGTTCTAGCAAAAGAGAAAAAAAAATATGTTAGGATTACAGCCCCCACTAAATCTCCAGTTAAAGAGAAATGTAGCTGAAAACTGGAAAAGATTTAAACAGAGATTCGAGTATCTTGCTGCGATTGAAGCAGATAGGAAAAGTGAAAAAATGAAAGCGTCTATGCTTCTACATGTAATTGGCGAAAAGGCACTAGAGGTGTATAACAATTTTCAGTTTGAAAAAGATGGAGACAATATGAAATTGAACAAAATAGTTGAAAAATTCGGAACGTAATGCAACCCAAAGCGCAATGTGACGTTTGAGCGGCACAAGTTTTTTTACATGTTTCCAGAAAAGCGGAGAAACAATAGACCAGTATGTGACAGAATTGCGTAATAGGAGCTGTTCTAAGAAGAAACCGTCAAGACATCAAAGGACCAATAACCTCTAATCAGAACACTAACACCAGCGAAACAAATATTAACGAGAAAACAAGTATAAATCAGGAAAGAACATCTCAACTGCAAACACAATTAACCAGAATATCAAAATGTCAAGTAAAACCACCAGAACGACTCATTGAGACATGTTGAGGATTAAAGGAACATTTTCAATTAAGAAATGCTGAATTCCTTTATCAGTTGTGCTTTTTATACATAGTTTGAATGCTGGATGTATGCCTGAAATGTTCTGGATAGTTCAGTTGTTTGAAGTGATAAAGAATTAAACGTGTGCATTTACGGAGTGATTTCTCAGGCTTAAAAGCTCGCTTTTTATTAAAAACGTAAATGCAAACTGTTTTCATTCTGAAGGGCACAAACCACATTAGATTTCAGCCGTTAAACGCGCAAAAATGTCGGTACACCAGATAAATAAGCGCAACATATTATCAGTTGTATTGTATGCTTACAATACATATAGAAATGTGTTAATCGTTAACTAATAGTATCGGATGGTGTTTTTCGACTCGCGCCTTGATTTAAACGATTGCATGTCTTGGTGGGTTTGCGTAACTTATTGTCAATATCTTTGCACCTCTTTTTAAGACTTATTGACTGAAACGGGCTTTCATGAAAAAACTTAGGGCTTTGCTACAAGATACACCCTCCACAAGTTAAGGAAGTAAAAATAAAAGGTATATATTTCTGTTTTATTTAAACCTTTTAAGTTCGTATGCATAGCCCCATTTGGCTGTTTTAGGTTTTTTTTTTCTTCAGTAATATTTAATCTCCTTAAAGAAAAACAACATATGCATTTTACTTTTTTTGTATCTCTTTAGTAATATTTTAGTGTAAAAGGATAACGAGTATTTAAACCTTTTATGTTACTTTATAGTTATTTTACACAATGTTGAAAAATTAATAAAAAAGCTACATATTTTGGCAGCTGCTGCTTTAATTTTCAATGAAATGAAAAAAGCTCTCCAAGAGAAAACCTCAATGAAGAAGAAACAGTTTGCACTATCTAAAAAGGAGAAACCCTCATTTATAAAGGTTTGCTGCAGATGACTTAACTGAAAATAAATGAATAGTTCCTATGTGTATAATACATATTTATCTATTTGACTTATGCCTTTATTCCAGCAACTTGCAACATCTAAGGTACAATTTGTTACATTACTTTGGTTTTTTGCAGCACAGGCAGGTGAAGTGACTTCCTCAGGGTCACACAGTGGTGTCAGTACCAGGATTTGAACTGACAAGCTCCGGGTTTGCTGAAATATTACTGAAGAATGAAAAAAAACGAAAACAGGCAAATGGGGCTATGCATACAAATGTCCATCCATCCATTATCCAACCCGCTATATCCTAAATACATGAGCCAATCCCTGCCAACACAGGGCACAAGGCAGGAAACAAACCCCGGGCAAGGTGCCAGCCCACCGCAGGGCGCACACACCCACACACACCAGGGACAATTTAGAATCACCAATGCACCTAACCTGCATGTCTTTGGACTGTGGGAAGAAAACGGAGTACCCGGAGGAAACCCAGACAGACACGGGGAGAACATTCAAACTCCACGCAGGGAAGTGAACCCGGGTCTCCTAACTGGCACCTTTCACTGCACCACCATACTGCCCGCATACAAACTTAAAAGCTTTAAATAAAACAGAAATATATACCTTTATTTTTACTTCCTTAACTTGTGGAGGGTGTATCCTGTAGCAAAGCCCTAAGTTTTTTCATGAAAGCCCCTTTCAGTCAATAAGCCTTAAAAACAGGTGTAAAGCTAAACTTGCAGCACCGCTATTCAATTACACTTGCCTAACGCCTCTCCTAAGGGGAGATACTGTGGGATCTGGGCATCAGTCAAAGCACCAATCACAGGCCCGATTAGAAAGCGGGAAGCTGTGATTTGTCGTCTCCCTCCCATGTAACAATCACAGCCCGTGTTACAACGCACTATGTATGTATGTATATATGTATATGTGTGTGTTTATGTATGTGTGTATATGTGTGTATATATATACAGTGGTGTGAAAAACTATTTGCCCCCTTCCTGATTTCTTATTCTTTTGCATGTTTGTCACACAAAATGTTTCTGATCATCAAACACATTTAACCATTAGTCAAATATAACACAAGTAAACACAAAATGCAGTTTGTAAATGGTGGTTTTTATTATTTAGGGAGAAAAAAAAATCCAAACCTACATGGCCCTGTGTGAAAAAGTAATTGCCCCCTGAACCTAATAACTGGTTGGGCCACCCTTAACAGCAATAACTGCAATCAAGCGTTTGCGATAACTTGCAATGAGTCTTTTACAGCGCTCTGGAGGAATTTTGGCCCACTCATCTTTGCAAAATTGTTGTAATTCAGCTTTATTTGAGGGTTTTCTAGCATGAACCGCCTTTTTAAGGTCATGCCATAGCATCTCAATTGGATTCAGGTCAGGACTTTGACTAGGCCACTCCAAAGTCTTCATTTTGTTTTTCTTCAGCCATTCAGAGGTGGATTTGCTGGTGTGTTTTGGGTCATTGTCCTGTTGCAGCACCCAAGATCGCTTCAGCTTGAGTTGACGAACAGATGGCCGGACATTCTCCTTCAGGATTTTTTGGTAGACAGTAGAATTCATGGTTCCATCTATCACAGCAAGCCTTCCAGGTCCTGAAGCAGCAAAACAACCCCAGACCATCACACTACCACCACCATATTTTACTGTTGGTATGATGTTCTTTTACTGAAATGCTGTGTTCCTTTTACGCCAGATGTAACGGGACATTTGCCTTCCAAAAAGTTCAACTTTTGACTCATCAGTCCACAAGGTATTTTCCCAAAAGTCTTGGCAATCATTGAGATGTTTCTTAGCAAAATTGAGACGAGCCCTAATGTTCTTTTTGCTTAACAGTGATTTGCGTCTTGGAAATCTGCCATGCAGGCCGTTTTTGCCCAGTCTCTTTCTTATGGTGGAGTCGTGAACACTGACCTTAATTGAGGCAAGTGAGGCCTGCAGTTCTTTAGACGTTGTCCTGGGGTCTTTTGTGACCTCTCGGATGAGTCGTCTCTGCACTCTTGGGGTAATTTTGGTCGGCCGGCCACTCCTGGGAAGGTTCACCACTGTTCCATGTTTTTGCCATTTGTGGATAATGGCTCTCACTGTGGTTCGCTGGAGTCCCAAAGCTTTAGAAATGGCTTTATAGCCTTTACCAGACTGATAGATCTCCATTACTTCTGTTCTCATTTGTTCCTGAATTTCTTTGGATCTTGGCATGATGTCTATCTTTTGAGGTGCTTTTGGTCTACTTCTCTGTGTCAGGCAGCTCCTATTTAAGTGATTGCTTGATTGAAACAGGTGTGGCAGTAATCAGGCCTGGGGGTGGCTACGGAAATTGAACTCAGGTGTGATACACCACAGTTAGGTTATTTTTTAACAAGGGGGCAATTACTTTTTCACACAGGGCCATGTAGGTTTGGATTTTTTTTCTCCCTAAATAATAACAACCATCATTTAAAAACTGCATTTTGTGTTTACTTGTGTTATATTTGACTAATGGTTAAATGTGTTTGATGATCAGAAACATTTTGTGTGACAAACATGCAAAAGAATAAGAAATCAGGAAGGGGGCAAATAGTTTTTCACACCACTGTATATATATATATATATATATGTGGATGTGTATATGTATACAGTAATCCCTCGCTATATCGCGCTTCGCCTTTCGCGGCTTCACTCCATCGCGGATTTTATATGTAAGCATATTTAAATATATATCGTGGATTTTTTGCTGGTTCGCGGATTTCTGCGGACAATGGGTCTTTTAATTTCTGGTACATGCTTCCTCAGTTGGTTTGCCCAGTTGATTTCATACAAGAGACGCTATTGGCAGATGGCTGAGAAGCTACCCAACGTACTTTTCTCTCTCTCTTGCGCTGACTTTCTCTGATCCTGACGTAGGGGGATTGAGCAGGGGGGCTGTTCGCACACCTAGACGATACGGACGCTCGTCTAAAAATGCTGAAAGATTATCTTCACGTTGCTATCTTTTGAGCAGCTGCTTCCTGAAACGACATGCTGCACGGTGCTTCGCATACTTAAAAGCTCAAAAGGCACGTATTGATTTTTGATTGAAAAACAAACTCGGTCTCTCTTCTCTCTCTCTCTATCTTTGTCTGCTCCTGACGGATGGGGTGTGAACTGCCGCCTTCAACAGCTTTGTGCCGCGGTGCTTCGCATACTTAAAAGCCAAACAGCCCTATTGATTTGTTTGCTTTTCTCTATCTCTGTGACTTTATCTGCTCCTGACGCGCACTCCTTTGAAGAGGAAGATATGTTTGCATTCTTTTAATTGTGAGACGGAACTGTCATCTCTGTCTTGTCATGCAGCACAGTTTAAACTTTTGAAAAAGAGACAAATGTTTGTTTGCAGTGTTTGAATAACGTTCCTGTCTCTCTACAACCTCCTGTGTTTCTGCGCAAATCTGTGACCCAAGCATGACAATATAAAAATAACCATATAAACATATGGTTTCTACTTCGCGGATTTTCTTATTTCGCGGGTGGCTCTGGAACGCAACCCCCGCGATAGAGGAGGGATTACTGTATATATATATATATATATATATATATATATATATATATATATATATATATACATATATATACACACACACATATATATATATATATATATATATATATACACTGTGATAGTTTGAGGTCTCCGTGACCCCTTGAACCCTCAGATTAGACGTCAGACACCAGGTAAAAGTCCAAATAATGATTTATTAATAATAATAATTGTGCACAAAGCACCCTCTTCTCCACAATACTCAATAATAATAATAATAACAATAAACAATAATCCTCCACACTCCCAGACGCGTTGCCACCCTTCCACCCAGCTCAGCTCGACGTCTGGGATTTCCCATAGTCCTTTTATAGTCCTGATCTGGAAGTGTTTCGCCCTCTCTGTCCACGTGACTAGGAACACTTCCGGGTCATATAAAAACTCTTCTTCACCCCGGAGGCACGTCGTTTCTTCCTGTCATGTAATCATGACGCACCTCCGGGTTATAGGGCACATAAGAGTCCGACAACCTCCCTACAGCGACTCCTGGAGGCCCCCATAGTATCCAGCAGGGCTGTGCATATAAACTACAGAGTCCATGATGCCCTGCTGGAATTCGGGGCACGTTCATGCTGTCGGGAGAGCTCCTCCTGGCGGCCTGGGGGTGAGGGCCGGAGTAGAAAGCTGGCAATCCTTCACAATACCCCCCCCTTAGCGAAGCCAACTGGGGCGAAGCGACCAGCCCCGCGAGGGACGTCCTCCTCCAGGAGAACGCGTCAGCCGGGCCTCGGCCATGTTGTCTAGGTCCCCCAGAGAACCTAGGGGGAACGGTGTAGCGGTTAATCATCCATTCCCCTGTCCTCCGGGGACAACTTTGCCAAACGTGGCCCGTTTGTTGACAGTTGTAGCACCGCCGTCGTCCTCCTGGTTGCCTCTCTTCCCGAGACCTGAAACATCTCGGGAATTCTGTTAGCTCCACCCTTTCCTCCGCCAAGGGAGGTTTTACGGCTGCTTTGCTGCTCTCCGCCCTTTTCTTTACCTTGTCAGGAGACCCGCGTTTTATTTCGGGGATGTCCTGCTTTCTCTGGGGCTTGTGCTCAGCTTGAGGCTCTCTATGGAGAAAAGAGAGCCTTTTTGCGGTTTGCACGCCCATTGTTCTATGCAATTTAGCTTGAGGCTCTCTATGGAGAAAAGAGAGCCTTTTTGCGGTTTGCACGCCCATTGTTCTATGCAATTTAGGAGGCGGCGTCATTACTACCACATCGCTCCAGGTAACAGCACTTTCCAGCTGCCCTGGTTTGATTGGCACTTCCTCTGCCCCTCCAGTACCTAGTGACAACTCCCTCATCACTTTATCAGGAGACTCCCATTTCTCTTTTAGGATCTCCTTTTTAATCTGGGGCTTTTCCACAGTTTGGATCTCTCTATTAGTAAAAGAGAGCCCTTTTTCTGTCTGAACGGCCATCATTTTTACCTTAATTAGGGGCGGCGTCTTCAGCCCCGCATCACCCCGAGAGACAGCTCTTTTCAGCTGCTCCGGTTTGACTGGCGCTTCCTCCGCCCCTTCTGTCATCACACCACAATCTCTTGTAGGGCTCGCAGTGGTTTGGCACCCGCTACTTATCAAATGCAGGCCCGTTTCACACTGCGTCCCTATTTCATTATATAGGGTACCGGCATTTCCTACTTGTACCGCCAAATCATATAACACGGGACGCTCTCTACCAAACCGCCGTAGGTATTCATCCAGCTTTTTTAACGGCGCTTCAGCTGCTGCTCCCAACTCTCCAACAATCTTCTGTATTGTTGCCACAATCTGTAAGAAACTGTGCACGGGCTGAAGCAACTTCTCCAGCTCGTGCACGTCCAAAAAGTTATTTAATTCAGCCGGAGGTATGCTCAGGAGATCACTAGCCTTACCCTCCAGCTGGGAGCCAATGAGCACGCCCGTTCCTGGCACGTGCTCTGACGGGTTCCGCAAGGGAGCCTGGGATTTTGAGTTTTCGGAGGTCCGCGGTGCCGCTTTTGGCTGACTGCGGTCCGTCTGTCTCAATTTATCGACAGATCGCTCAGTCATTTCCCGAACCTCCTTACCTTTTTGTAGGGAGAGCGGTGCTTCGCTCACCTCCCCTTTCCTTTTCAGAAAAACCAAGTCCGTCTTTTCCGGGGTGAAGACGAAAACATCAGGACGCGTACCGTCTGTTTCCCCCACTCTTTCCGGGGTGGTCACATGCCCTTCACCAGCACCCAACATGCGGAAGTCCTTCGTTTTATTTTCAGGCCGTGATGATTTTCCTGCCCTCCGCAGAGTCTCCGGATGGACACCTGGGAGGTATGTGCACGGGACAAAATGGGTTATTTTAAAAAGGTTTCCAAATGCTTCCCCGGCACATACCTCTTTGAAGTCGTCCTCCTCCGGATGTCTCTCCCAAGACGCGTAACCGCTCCATGGCTCGTCTCGAGC